>NC_084517.1:2198931-2247945 GCF_024500385.1 Phyllopteryx taeniolatus | reverse complement strand
CCCTAACATCGCTCCGTCCCTTAATACATTTAACATTAACAGCCGTAAACTAATTAGATAATTTTAGCCGCATTTCCTAATTACCGTAATTTATCGTGCATAATGCCCATCCATGTATAATACACACCCCCAAAGTTGACCTCAAAATTTTGGAAAACCCTTCTCCATCCATCCATCCATTCTCTACCGCTTATCCGGGTCGGGTCGCGGGGGCAGTAGCTTCAGCAGGGACGCCCAGACTACCCTCTCCCCAGCCACTTCATCCAGCTTCCCCGCCTTCGGCCACCGCCCAGCTCACACTGCACCCGACCCCTATGGCCCCTCCCACAGGTGGTGAGCCCATGGGAAGGGGGACCCACGTTACCCTTTCGGGCTGTGCCCGGCCGGGCCCCATGGGTGCAGGCCCGGCCACCAGGCGCTCGCCTTCGAGCCCCACCACCAGGCCTGGCTCCAGTGGGGGGCCCCGGTGGCCCGCGTCCGGGCAAGGGAAAACGAAGTCCATTGTTTGTCGTCATCATTAGGGGTCTTTGAGCCGTGCTTTGTCTGGTCCCTCACCTAGGACCTGTTTGTCATGGGTGACCCTGCCAGGGGCATAAAGCCCCAGACAACTTAGCTCCTAGGATCACTGGGACACACAAACCCCTCCACCACGACAAGGTGACGGCTCAAGGAGGGGGGAAAACCCTTCTACCCATGTATAATTCATGTATAATTCATTTTTACAATGCATGATTTTGCTTCCACCCAAATGATCAAAACATTAAGTATTATCTGTATTTTGTTAGTTTTTTTTTTCCCAAAGAATTATTCTTTGAGTGCTTTATTTGAACACTTAATCCTTTTTTTATTCACTTGCTCTTATTTTGAAATTCACAGCCCTACTTTTATTTCGTAAATTAGAAAACACACAGTGGTGCTCATGTTTGATTACCCAGGCAGAATTTGTAAGATGGGTACAATTCTTTAAAGAAAACATGAAAGACCAGGCAAAACACATTTAATTTTAATGGAATTCAAAATAAACGGTCAAGCATTTCAGAAAAGCATTATCATTAAACAAAACATAACCATAAAGAAATTAACGATGGTTGTTTTTCAGTCATATAAAAAAATAATTATTTCACAAATTCTGCCAGGATATGTAAATTTATGAGCACAACTGTACATATTATGCAGTCGTACGTACTCCCTATCTTATTGGAATAAAAGTGTAGGCTACACTTTTTTTTATAACCACTAGGTGGCGGTGGCATTGTGGAATGAAAGTGTACAGCTTTTTCATAACCACTAGACGGCGGCATACATTTATAAAATGTGAAAGTTTTTTCCATTTGCCCCTATGCATATGTATAATGCGCAATAATATAATTGACTTTTGACAATTTTTTTTGGGGGGGGGGGGGAAATGCGCATTATACACATATACACATTACGGTAATACAAGACGTACTAGCGGATCAGCTCTTGTCGCCGACGTTACGTGTGCTTCGCGGTTCCGCTGGGACCACAACCAGGGCCACGACCTGCAGCACCTCAACGCGAAAATACAAAAGACCAGTGCAACAAATACGACACTGGCTGATCTGATGAGCAAAAATGTTGCTTCAACACAAGAGTAGCAATAGAGGATCCAGACGTGGGTAGAGTAGCCAAATATTGTACTCAAGTATTACTTGACAATAATGTGACTCAAGAAAAAAATAGTCCTCCAAAAAATTACTTAAGAGTAAAAAGTATACAGTGAAATAATTACTCAAGTACTGAGTAAATACTGAGTAACTTTTTTTTTTTTTAACCACAGCATGAACATCAATTTAAAAAATTACAAAGTAAAATGTGAATGTGCAAATTCTGATGTTGCTGTGTGCATGCGTGCGTATGTGTGTGTATATGCACAGTCAAAACTACAACAACATCTGCAATTTACTGCACGGTGTTTTCTAAAGTTATAAGTGAGCTGAAATATCCACGTTTCGGCAGACAGTGCCAGACAAATACTACAATACATGAAAGCTGTTGTTTTTGTTCATCTAAGTGTAAACAAGTGTAGCGTGCTGTTGCCGTCATGGTAACGACGACTTTCCCAAAACGGTGGCCATTTAGCCATGACGAAATGGCCACCCAATAGAAGATGTGTGAGATCATGTGACTGTCGTTTGATTGGTGAACCTTAAACGTCACTTGCGCTTAAATTGGACTGACTCAAAACAGCGTCCAATGCGGAAGTCGTAGCCTAACGCACGAAATAGTTGATAAATAAGCAAAAATGTATCAATAAAAGTGGTGAGTGACATTTAGATCATTGTAACGGAGTAAAAGTACTGTTACCTCTTAACAGCTGTAGCGGCGGAAGTGTTTTTTCTGGTCTTGTCAACTCCTGTGACTTATCCAAAGCAGATCCCGAGCACACAGGCAGAACCTCAGGCCAATGCGCTCACATATTAGTCCACCGCGGAGTAATATTCAGAAATTACATCTGTGTGTGGATGGTGGATGTGTGGAATGGATCTAGCTGCCAGCGTTCAAGGAGCACGAAACAGCCCCCCAGGAAAAAAATCGTCGGATCTATACGATTCACGTAAATGGCCTATTTTGAGTTCAAAACAGCAAATTTCAACGAAAGGCAACTGATTTGCATGTATGGTCTCTGTGTTCCAACAGCGTTTGTGTTTGAGTATTTGTTATTTATGGTTGGAGCAAGATTGTGTTTGACATTAAGAGGTTCCACAGTTCATCAACACACGCTCACGGAAACTTACAATTTGCTTTTCTGTGTACTTGTTGGAACTTAGCAAGTTGACTGCCTCCATGTGTCCAAAGTCAATGTCGTGGCCAAGAAGGAAGATAAACAGCAGCTTACAGACATATTTCTTCTTGCTGTAGCCATCAAGAGCTTTGTCCCCTTTAAATTTGGAGCGAATGTTGGCCAGCTCTTTATTGATCCGCTTGATCTCGGCTTCCTTGCTTTTACCTGGTGTGTGAAAGAAAAAGAAAAAACATTTAGATTCAACAGGATACTGTATATGAAAAATGAATTTGGTGACATTTGTTCCCTCTAGGCCTGTCACGATAATTTTTTTAAGACAATATATTATCCCAAAAACTATCACGATAAACTATATATTTTTTAATACCTCTGAATACCTCTGTCGGCCGTATTATTTTTTTATTATTTATTTTATATATTATATAACTATATTTTATAGTTCGGTGCTGAATAGACGGAAGATCGCCATCTTGATATATGACATGACATTCATGACGACGTTGCACACGTCACACGGCTACTCCGATTGCATCTCTGGAGCTCAGCCACAGTGATCTTTGGGTTCTTCTTTACCTCTCTCACCAAGGCTCTTCTCTTATGAGGAAAAACATTTACTGACATGATTTTAGCAAATCCCGCGACCCTTGTGAGGATAAGCGACTCAGAAAATGGATGCAAGGATGACTGGATTTTAGCAAATAACTGCAATATAACAGAGTGAAAATTTAAGGGGGTCTGAATACTTTCCGTACCCACTGTATGTTGATGTTCGCTGTAGTCATCTACTGGCTGAGTAAGGTGCGCCATTGAGGTTATACTTAACAGTTAACGTTCCTGTGTTTGTGTTAAATGGGGACTAACACACAGCAACTCGGAGAGGCACTGAAGTTTTCAACGACTTCGCAGCGGTGGAGCGACCTGTTCAGCTCCTTAAACTCGACAGCTTGTTATTTCGCTAGCTAGCTTGTTAGCTCGCTGCCGATCCAGCAAATACAACAGGTTAACTTTCCCTTAAGTGTGTCTGTTGTGTGAATCTACGTGCTGCACATGGAGCAAGACTACAAAGTATTGGACCAAGGCTGTGGAGTATGGGAAGGAGCCAACCCCGACAAGAGTGTACCAGTCTGCCGGCATTCCATGAGCCCACTAGCGGCTAATGACACAGCCGTCCAACTTTGTCGGTTGACTGTGTGATCCGCACGCCGGCTCACCACAATAATGACCATATATCGAGTCTGGAAAAACTATTGTTGTCTATTTTATTAATCGAACGATAAGTCGACATCATAATTATCATGAGAGGCTTAGTTCCTTCTTACCTTTCTCTCTCTAAAATTAATACACAAAACATTCATGTTTTTAGTTTCACGTTACTGATATACAGTAAGTTGCACAAGTCTTTGGAACCATTTATTTCTGTTTTTTGGGGGGGACGGGGGCAATTCTATGACAACCATATATAACCCAAATGTCAGTGTCGTTAATTGTGTTTGTTTGTCCATCTGTTTGTTAAATAGCAAGCTACTTCCTGGTTTATGGAGGATGATGGCCAGACTGTCTGCACCCTTGTTTCTGGGGGACTATTATTTGGTGCGGCCAGACGCCTCATTCAATTGTTATTGGGATCATCTTTGCACCATACACCACTGTTCTTAACCACTATAGTGATGAACAGTTTACTCATTTGTTTAGTCCTGATAACTGTAAATATACTTTTACAGATGTAAAAATGGCTAGAGTGAGAAAGGTCACAAACAAAAGCTAGTGGTGGCCTTACATTTTTGTACAGTACTGTACATTAGAAGTACTTGCTTCTTGAGTAAATTACCTCTGTTGTATGTGGAATACAATGTGTGCAATGTTAAGTTTTTCTGTCCCTTGGGAGAAGATGCAAACTGTCTGGGTTTAGTGAGGATTTACTTTAACTTTATTTACTTTCTTTTGCGTATTCCTTTTGGTTTGCATTGTCTGCCCAGGTCAATCTAGAGCTCGTTCGCAACCAAATGCTTCAATATATACATTTCGAAAAAGCTGGGAGCTGCCATTCTACTTCTACGTATTCCTCAAATGTATATACAGAATGCCGATCAGTTGAATCCTGTCAGATGATTAAACTGTTTCTCACCATTTCTAATGGTTCTGTGCAGCAATAGGAAACCCACAAATGCATTTTTTTAATCTATTCACTCCAACAGTCGATTTTTAACTAATAATTTTAAATATGCCCCACCCCAAAAAAATACAGGGGTGTTGAAAGTCCAACTTATTCTCATTCAATATCACAATCACTCATTTACATCCATTTTCCCAACAAATAAGCGGTACAGAAAATGGATGGATGGAAATGCAGCCATTTTCTGCTTTTTTTTTGCCTTTTAAGTTACCACTCAAGGGAGACAAAGTAGAAAGTAATACCATCTCCAATGATCAAAACAAAAAACATCTACTTATAACTGCTCTGTTTTTGAAGAGGTTTAATGCTTTGGATGAGTAATATCAAGTGAATTTTCTCATATAGCTGACCCGCATTTAAAAGATGGATAAATCTCACTGTTCAAATCTCCTAGTCATATTCAATAACACTTGTACTCGAGAGTCGCAAGTGAGCTGGAAGCTTATCCCAGCTGACTATGGGCGAGAGGTCACCAGTCAATTGCAGCTCAAAGTCTACAATACATTTTATGGTAATACTGAAAATCATATTGATATTATGTAACCAACAAAAAGACACTTTTTACTTATAATGATGTAAAATAAGTAACTAGTTATAGCTCTAAAGACGTGGTGTTTTATCTGATGTTTTGCTGCAAGATCATGCAAAAAAGAAAAAAAATCCAACTCAAATTGTGGGATTGGTATTCTGGGGTCACTTTGGAACCAGTTAATTTTTGCAAAATTAACAACTGATGTACTCGTGTACTAGTGCATCGGTTCTCAACTGGTGTCATACCAAGAACAGCATTTTTCGATTTTTGCAAAGTCACGACCCACTTTAATAGATGATAGTAAATCATGACAACATATTGTTAAAAAATAGCCTTTTAAAACATTTATATTTTAACTACACATGCTTTCTTATGTGCCAAGTGCTTTTCAGAGCACCTGATTAAGAGCCTGATGATGAAGATATGAGAACTGCAATACTGCATGTACAAAAATATCTTTGCACTGATCTCTTCTCCTTAGGAAAGTTCAAAATCAATATTTGTTTTCTTTTTAGCAAACAAAGAATGCGGACCAAAGCAACCGTTAAAACAGTCTGGATTATTATGCTATAAAAACACTAATGGCATCTTTTATGTTAGAGGCAGTTTAAATGCTGCTGGAAGTTGTTGTTTACATCACAAGTAATAACACTCCTGATGCATGTCTGTCAAAATAATATTACAGACCCCTCCAAAGGTATTGGAACGACAAGGTCAATTCCTATTTTTGTTGTCTACTGAAGACATTTGGTTTTCAGATCAAAAGATGAATATGAGACAACAAAAGTTCAGAATTCCAGCTTTCATTTCATGGTATTTACATGTAGGTGTGTTAAACAACTCATGACAGAGCAACTTTTGTTTGAAGCCACCCATCATTAATCTTGGTGTTATCAGTCCATAAAACTTTGTTTCAAAACTTCTGTGGCTCATCTCTGTACTTTCTTTTGCAAAATCCAATCTGGCCCTCCGATTCTTTTTGCTGCTGAGTGGTTTGCATCTTGTGGTATGGCCTGTATATTTCTTCCCTCAAAGTCTTCTTCAAACAGTGGATTGTGATACCTTCACCCACCCCAGCCCTGTGGAGGTTTGCAGTGATGTCACTGACTGTTGACTGACTGTTTTGGATGTTTCTTCACAGCTCACACAATGTTTCTGTCATCAATTGCTGTTGATACCCTTGGCCGACCTGTTCGATGTCTGTTGCTCAGTACACCCGTAGTTTCTTTTTCAGGACATTCCAAACTGTTGTATTGGCTATGCCCAGTTTGTACAATAGCTCCTATCGATTTTCCCTCTTCTCTCAGCTTCAAAATGGTTTGCTTTTCTCCCAGAGACAGCTCTCTGGTCTTCATGTTTTCTTAACAGCAAACACATTTACCACAAGTGAAACCCAAAGCCAAAAACAAGCACTAATGTTTCAGCAATCAATCTAAAAGGCAACACCTGAGCAACTAGAAACACCCATCAGTCACATGTTCCAATACTTAAGCTCACTTGAAAAGTGGGTAGTTTTAAACAAAAGGTGCTCTGTCCCGAGTTTTTTAAGACATATAGATGTAAATACCATTAAATTAAAAGCTGGAATTCTGAACTTTTGTCTCATTCATCTTTTTATCTGAAACCCAAATGTCTTCAGTATACAACAAAAACAATGGAATTGACGCTGTTCGAATACTTTTGGAGGAGACTATTTTCCAAATAATAGGCAATTCTGACAACTTGGGATACACTTTAAATATTTCACTATTCCTGTAAATATCCGTCTGTCACCTCAAAATTTTGTATGTCGGTACTGTGGTAAACAGAGGACCCCTGTAATTTTTACCTGTCCGCTACCCACCCGAAATTGGGCACCAACATTTCACCCACCAGTTGAGAATCACTGCTTTAGTGGGGAAAGCCAAGCTCTTTTGTTGCTGTAATTTGACAGTAACCACCCCCAATCACATTGGAATGTGTTAATGTTTTTCTAATATGGTATGACACCAAAGTGAAAAGAACTACGTATGGATGGCTATTCTGGACTTTAGCAGTCAGACAAACACCAAATTTCAACAATGCAACTGCAAAACGCACATTTGTTTGCTAGACTAAGCAATCCTAAAAAAGATGGGGGTGGAAAACAAGAGAAATGCCAAACGATTTTATCAGTTTTGGTGGATGGCTGCCAACAAGCATGCAAAAAAGAAAAATGAAAAGGTCACTTACAATTCCTTATGTCCGAAATGAAAACAGCTAATCCGCGCATTCCATCTCCTTTCGACACAGCCGGCATTTTTGCAGGTTTTTATTCGGCCTGAAAGTGGAAAAAATAACCTCTGTTGGTCAGCTTCTGTGATGGAGTGGACGATCCGCAACTTGAAGTGTAGGACTAGCTAGCTACTTAGCACTGCCAGTCAATCGTAAAAAAAAAATATAAAAATAAAACTTTAGGATTTTGTGTTTTCTGATGATGTTGCTTTATGCAGAAGGCTAGATGGTCCTGATTGTAAGGTTCGGTGGATGGCGACAATCAAGGCGAAGCGCGGTAAATAAACCTTATCCCCGTTAAGTGGCTCGTTTCCGCTGGCTATGTCAAGCTATTTCATTCAATCCTTCTCGAGCGAGGATTAAACGCGAATAACATGAAACACGGCTACAGTAGAAATGTAATTGTATGATAAAACCTCGCACTGTGTTGATATCTTCCAGGCGGGCGTAAAGGTGGCAATTCAAGAGGCGTTAATGAAAATAACACCCTGGAATACGCCGTTAAGTTATCCTCGAGTCGCAAGCGCCGTACAGCTAGCTCAACAGCTAGCCAACTAGCTGGCTAGCGATAGCGTACAAATGCTGCGATACATCACCGGTTGAGTGAAACAACATCAGTAACAGTTTGTTGTCAGCCAGCGACAAAAACAACGTAGCCTCGGAGTATTTAGCGTGAGGCTAAAAAAAAAAGGCAAAAGGAGATATGTCGAATAATATTTGTCCGTTTTAATTCTTCGAACCTTTACCCCGCTGCCTTGATCAAGCTCGTGACAGCAGCAGCACTACAGCGTGACCGCGCGATGTACTCGTGCACGCGCACGCTGTTTCAGTTAAGAATTGTGCAGCTAACGTGCTTCCGTCCATCTAACCAAGGCTGTCAAAGTAATTTTAATTCAGAACCATATTCATCCCAATTAGATTTTAAGTGGGCCGGACCAGTATGTACGTGGTTTAATAATCCATAAATAACGGCAATTCACAAATGTTCACATTTTTGGGGTGGAAATAATTACATTTAAAAACAAAATCTCCGTTTATTCCAACCTTATCATATGAGCAATCGGAAATTTCTTAACAAAAAATGAGTGCAATTTAAACTATATTATGAATCACTGTTTTCATTTACGTATGTGCATCTTCAAGCATGTGCACACATAGACCCCTGAAGGTGCTCAAGCACCTGCCCTTTTGCCCTGGACTAAAAAAGTGTCCTTTTTGCTACACCCATTTTTTCGTCATTCATCAATATTTAGAAAAATAAATAAATACCCCCTCTGTCATCAATTCCACCCAGTCATTTGAGTTATTAGGAGAATTGTACATATGCTCCCACCTTAATTTAGTTGGGGTTAATCAGAGGCACTTTAAATGTTGGCAGGTGTGTGCTGACCCTCGTTTAACAGGATTTTGAATGCCATTGCTTAATTCTGAACACAGTCACACCCCTATTTATAAGAGGGTGTGTGCACTTGTGCAACCACATTATTTCAGTTATTTATATTTACTTTCCCTCTATCTTTTTCATTAGAGCTGTACAGGTTATAGGTTAACTGATAGTGGAAAACAGTTTTAATATGATTAATCTTGGTCTCATTTTGTTTTTCACAAAATAACTGCCATTTTTTTATAAGTCCCGCCATTTGTTAAATGGTAAATGGGCTTTCACTTGTATAGCAGTTTTCTACCTTCAAGGTACTCAAAGTGTTTTAACACTGCCTCCTCATTCACCTACTGATGACGCGGCATCAGGAGCAACTGGGGGTTCAGTATGTTGCTCAAGGACACCTGGACACAGTCACAAGGGCTGAGGGTCGAACTCACAACCTTCGGGTTGGGAGACAACCACTCTACCACCTGAGCCATGCTGCTGTTAATAGTTGTATATTTGACTGTGTTGATTGTGTTAACAGAAATAAGTACATATAAATACTGTTATACTAGTTTTTTTCTTCATTTGATTAATAATTTTGGCAAAGGCTAACTTGTTATGATCTGGAAATCATTTTAAATTTCCATACATTTCCACATGCATCTGGAAATCTTGACGACTTCAAGTGACTGATCACACCATACAAACTAGCGTAGGAACTTTTCAGAATGAGGGTGCAGTTGTCCCCCTGCCTTGTATACATAAAAATACATACATGTGGCAGTGCAGGGGAAAAAAAACATAAAAGTGTTCCACTAAACTAACCTCTTTTGAACTGAAGGTGTTGACAAATGTTTTGCAATATTCAGTCTATATTTCTACAGGAGGCATTTGTTTTCACAGAACTGTATTCTTCACAATGCAAAGGTGGCACAGCAGTTTTTTTCTGTGAAGTAAGCTAACTTTGCTTTTAGCCTTCAAAATTGCATCAATATCAGGCATCAAATCCTAAGTAACAGCCAATTTCAGAACGTCATTTAAGACGTTAGTAGTAATTTAAGTGATCAGCGTGTCCTCCAGTGGATGAAGTTAGCCACAGCAGTGATCTTTTTGTGAAAAATACCCCTACTGTATACCCCTGATCCACACTACCAACCCCAGACCACCTTAATTCAATGCAGAGCCAACCTCTAAGAGATACAGGGTTCAATAATTAACAACACATCTAAATATGCTCAACTACCGCTTATTTCCTTGATGGCGTCCAGGTACATACATTTCAATGCCATTTCCATACATGTTTCTGTGTCCAGTGGACCTTGTTTAACACAGGCCGTCTTTAAATCCAAAGAGACAATTTATTTTTCAAGAATGCAGAAACTGACCTCATGTACTACTGGTGGAATTAATTATCAACTTGGCCATCAAGCATCAAATACAGCACCCACTGGGATGCTGTAATATTCTGTACCTTGATGTTCTGCCGTGTCTGTGTCCTCTTCCTCGTTTACGTGTAATATCAACACGCACAAGCTCTCACATAATTATACACAGTTGAATTATTCAACAATATAACAGTTTTGCATCACAGAACATTAGATTAGAGCATTTGATCCGACCCACCATGCATTTATATTTTCAAGTCCTGTAATATTTGTTGCATTAATTAGTATTTTTCTAACCCTAAAATGACATTTTTTTTCAATGCAACATTTTTTAATCTCATTAAATAATCTGTCAGTTGATTCATTTAAATAATAATTATATTAATAAAATAAACAATTATACACGGAGCAATGTTTTATTCATGTAATTAATTAATGATTAATTGATATTAAATAACAAGAGCTGAAAAACATCCGTTTTCATCCGACATTCTAAAAACATGTGAGGTTAATTGAAGAGCATAAATTGTCCATAGTTTTGAATGCGAGTGTGAATGTTTTGTCTTTATGTCTGTGTTTAAAGCTGTGTGTGAGATGCATACTTCTGCACTCTGTGCAAAATTGTTATACATTGGACATACACATGTACAATCAATATTATGCATATTATCATACAGGTACGTACGATGCACTGTTTATATTATCCATAGTTATCCCTCCCAATTTATACTCATTGTTCAAAAGACTTTCAAAGTGAATATAAGTAAATAAATAAATGAGTAAATAAATAAATACTGTAAACAAAAATGAATAAATACTATGCATACATACAGTATTATGCATATCAACAGTTTTATCCACTGCACATATTGGGTATAAGTATTATAATTCATCCTTTTCTCATTACGTATCGCTGTCGACAACCCACTTTTCACTACTAACATAAATACTTTTGCATAATTGGACTTTACTTACTTACCACAAATAAACATGCAAAATCTAAATCTATTTCTTCTCACTTATATTAGGTATACATTCTTTTAGTTTCTCCTCAATGCTGCCCTAAGTAATATTTTTTTGTCAATTGAGGGATGAATTATCTAGCCATCCATCCATCCATCTACTCACAGGGTGGGCAAAGTGCCCGTCAAGCAACTATATTAATTAACCCTAACTGAGAAAGCCTAACTCATTGGTTAATTGATTTATTGTAAATATTCTTTTTCCATGTTCTACGCTGCTTATCCTCAATAGGATCGTGGGTGAGCTGGAGCCTATCCCCGCTTACTTTACTTTTCTCCTTTTCGCTCCTATAAGAACTAGATTATTTAGTAAGTACTTGGAGGCAAGACAGTTCAAATTTTAAAAAATGTTAGGAAATGTGCATGGATGCAACCTTTAACGCACGTTTAGCATAGGTTACTCCTGACCAACCTTTATGAAAGGAGATATTCCTAACACAATCCTTTACAGCAGCAATATTTAAAGCAATTGGCCACTGAAAAAGTTTACCGACTTACAGAGAGTAGCCCTCATGCAATGACAGAAAAAGTAGAGTTGAATTTAAAAAAAAAAAAGTAAGGACAGGGGGTAATATAAAGGTTAGGAGATCTGACTAAGAAGAGGCCCAGCGTTCAGTCACATTCCTACCTATGACAATTTAAAGCAGGGTCATCCAATCTTTTTCCTTCAAAGGGCGCATCCAGAAAATTGAACGATGCAAGGGCCACTTTGATATTCTTCGACTTTATTAAACACGCTAAAACCATTCCATCAAGCAATTATGTGTTTGGAGAAACTGTTACATTACAGCTTTCTGTTAACTCTAGATAATTAATCAATGTGATACGTTTACAACTTTAGACCTTGACACAGAGCAGAAAGTGTCGGAAAACATTTTTCCATCTGAAAATAAGTTCTTTATTCCAGAGACTTTCACGATACAAAGGTATTTGTTTTAGAGAGTCAGCCTCACAGTTCTGAGGAGAGGCGTTCAATCCCCGGCCCCGCCTGTGTGGAGTTTGCATGTTCTCCCCGTGCCTGCGTGGGTTTTCTCCGGGTACTCCGGTTTCCTTCCACATCCCAAAAACATGCATGATAGGTTAATTGAAAACTCTAAATTGCCCGTAGGTGTGAATGTGAGTGCGAATGGTTGTTTGTTTGTATGTGCCCTGCGATTGGCTGGCAACCAGTTCAGGGTGGACCCTGCCTCCTGATAGCTGGGATAGGCTCCAGCATGCCCGCAACCCTAGTGAGGTGAAGCGGCTCAGAAAATGGATGGATGGATGGAAGTGGGAATGGGATCTGTGAGGCGTAATGGCAGGTCGTCGAGACGGGGAACACGCGGCAGGCGGCGGCGTGAACAGGTGGATGGCTTGGCGCCATGGTGGAAGAAGTGGAGCACTGAGGACGAGGAAGAACATGGGAGTCAGAATAAGACAAATAAGACATAGCTTACGTCACCGTGCAAGGCCGGTGGACCATTAATACTCTGGCGAGGATTTCCAGGATCTAGCAGGCTTTTATGCACGCAGAGATGATCACGGCTTTATTGAAGACAGGTGCGCGGCCAAGGTGGTGCTGATTAAAGGGAAGGGAGAGAGAGAACGAGTGGGGCGTGAAGTGCCACCCAAGCTCCAAAACAGGAACTACAAGGATAGCTCATGATAGAGACATTATAAAAACTGAGTATCCAATGTATTATTCATCCATCCATTTTCTGTACCACTTATACTCACTAGGGTTGCAGGTGTTCTGGAGCCTATCCCAGCTACCGCCAGCCAATCGCAGCTATCGCCAGCCAATCGCAGCCAATGTATTTTTATTTCACTGAAAATAAGTCCTTTAAATTTACTTAATTTGAACAGGAGACATGGTGGGTGACTGGTTAGCACATCTGCCTCAGAGTTCTGAGGACCGGGGTTAAAATCTCGGCCCCGCCTGTGTGGAGTTTGCATATTCTCCCCGTACCTGCGTGGGTTTTCTCCGGGTACTCCAGTTTCCTCCCACATCCCAAAAACTTGCATGGTAGGTTGATTGAAGACTTTAAATTGCCTGTAGGTGTGAATGTGAGTATGAAGGGTTGTTTGTTTTTGTGTGTCTTGCGATTGGCTGGCGACCAGTTCAGGGTGTACCCCGCCTCTCGCACGAAGATAGCTGGGAGAGGCTCCAGCACGCCCGTGACCCTCGTGAGGAGAAGCGGTACAGAAAATGGATGGATGGATAATTCCAACATGTAGCTCAGTTGCACATGATTAAAATGTGTTAAACTAGCACGTTATTTTTTTTAGGAAAAGAGGGTAAAATTACATCCGTTTACCAGATTTTAATCATGTGCAACCGAAAATTAAGTTTTTATTTCTTCAGCGTAGTAGTAATTGTAGTTGTAGCCAGGTGTGTCGCAGCCATGAGGGATGTGAGTGTCACAACTCTCACAACTTTTTCAACACCCACCACACCCAATTGTGTTTTAGGCCATGTTAAATGTTATTTTTGGTATCGGTTGTGTGCAGCTGAAAAATGGATGGCGAGCTGCTAATGGCCCCTGGGTTGTATTATGGACAAGTTGATTTAGAGGCTTAAATAAACCTAATAAGCTGTCTATGTTGTATGTTTACATGTATTTCTGTCTACTTTGTGTTAAAATATATGTTAAAGTAAGAAACATTTTAAAAAATGATCACAGAAAAATAACCTAAGAAGCATGTTTTTGGAATGTGGGAGGAAGCTAGAATATAATAAAACAAAAATGATTATTCAAATAAACAATTTAATTTGTATTTTTTTTAATCTAATCGGCCAATGACCTCGCCCATCTGTCATGTTTAAAATTAAATGTGGCATTTGAGCACAAACGTTTGCCCATCCCTGATCTAACGATTCACGACTACGTGTAGTTTACAGCTCCGAACAGTAGGTGTGCTACTGCCACCTAACGACGGGTTTGAATCCCACTCAAGAAGCAAGGTAGCGAAGAAGAGTGGAAGCAGCTTTCTTTGGTTGAGCAAGGAAGACTGAACTCTCTGATCGAGCTCGCGCAGTCAGGCACAAGATCGAAATGGCGGCGCCAGCGGAGAGGATGGAGGTACGATTTTATAACTACTACTAATTTCACGTTGAGATTTTCTTTCTACAAATACACCCGCATTTGGGCTTTTGTTATATACAGATTAATGTTACTAAGTTAATACAATGGTTTCGGGTTTTATCACATACGCATCAGGTGATTTCATCCATTTTAACTTTGCGACTAAACCCTCATATCGTAATCTTTTTGTGCTTACTGCTTTTTTTTTTTTAACACAACACTATTTCTTAAAAACGTGACCGGCCTCATCCTCCAGCTAAAACCGCTTTTGGCTTCGGTTTCTTCGATTGCCTTTCAGACCGCGTGGGAACCAAAATGTTAGCTTCTTAGCTAGTTAGCTGTCAGCCTCGGATGCTGATTCATTCTCTTATTGGTTGCACCACGATTTGATGTTATCGTTTAATTAGCTTGGCAAACGGCATGCTTGATTTTCAGTGTTGCTCTGTTCCGGACGCTGTTGTGTAATTTGCCGCCTTTGTCACGCTCATTCCTTGATGACCGACTAATTAGTAGCTCGTACACTAAGTACAGCGAATTGACAAATGTGTCTAAGGTACCTTATGTCCATGGGTTATACGTGAGCGTGTCAATGGCTGCCAATCGTCTATGGTGAGAGTTTTTTTTTTTTTTCGTTCGTTTTGAGAATGTCCATTGAACCTGTATGAACAAGGCCAAGATCACATCGCAGTACTTAAACCATGTGCTCCCATCCTTTGTGCTGCTAGGGAAGCGATGCGTTCATTGCCTGAGGAGTGGAGGCGATGCATTTCTAGTATAATTGAACGTTTTTCACGAGGAACGGGAGAAAACGTTGAGATTTTCATTTTTAAACTGTTTAAAACTGTTTGCCTGCCCGCTGAGATTATAAACTCATTTTCAGGAGTTTGAATGGAAGTTAACAATGCTCTTTAAGTTAACTTTAGAACCACCAATGTACCATTCAGACAACAGTTACCTGCTTGATCTATAAATATAAATGGATGAAGAGGATAATGATGCAAAGCTGCATGTGCTGCTGAGAATTTCAACAACTGTGATGAGTTAATTAAGAAACTAATGTTCAGCATAGCAATGCTTACTGCTGCAGCTAGTTCTTGGCTCAGTCAAAGTCCTAACACAATTGTGGTAATAATTATAAGAAATTCTTAGATATGAACATTTTATTTGGGTGTGGCTACCTGCCCCTGCTGAACCATAACCAGTACTGGTCCTGTGGAAACTGGAGAGCAAGATTGTCATTCACAACAGGCATCTCTGCCAATCAGTTTTGACAGACAAATACTGCACACATTTTCAGAATCACACCCAAAAAAATTTTTTTTAACCCCTGCACGACGGGTAAACAGGAATTTGTTTTTTAGATTACATTGTGGATTTAATGTGGCTTGTAATTGTCTTTTTGTTGAGGTTTCTCAGGGGGAGAACATGGCAAAGCCTGCAGCGGAAGATATGACGTCAAAGGATTATTACTTTGACTCATATGCTCACTTTGGCATCCACGAGGTAATTGCAACACTTTTTTAGATGCACAGTCTTATGTCCTTTCAGTCACGCAATTTTAATCCTGGCAATTTTTGGCAAATATAGGAGATGCTAAAGGATGAGGTGCGAACTCTGACCTACCGCAACTCTATGTTCCACAACAAGCATCTGTTTAAGGACAAAGTTGTTCTGGATGTGGGCAGTGGCACGGGAATCCTCTGCATGTTTGCTGCCAAGGCTGGAGCCAAGAAAGTTATAGGGGTAAGTTTGTGTTTGCACACCCACCAGAGTGATTACTTGAATTGCACGCCAGTATTTCCATAACTAGACTTTACACCAATCTGATCGGTATCAGCCGATAATTAGCATTTTATGCTGATCGGCTTTGTCGTAATTTGCCGATTTGATCGGCTCCGCAAAAGACATTTACTCCGCTTCGCCATCGTGTACAGTATATTTGAATCGATAAACTAGGTTATTTTTAGCCTTGTCACGTGTCTTGACGTACTACTGTAAATACCTGACAGCCAATAAAGTTATTTTTTTTAAAAACGGCGGTGTGAGACAGACAACAGGTAATGCCTGGATCAGACCAAGACAAATTTATTCTTTCACGATAGCACGATGTCAGACTACTGCAATAAAATCTTGTATTTCGATACCACCGCATCCCATCTTTTACTAACTGGTCTTTATCTTTTCAACTCAAACACGACCAGATACACTCATTACCATGGCGACGACATCGCGCGGCGTGTATTATAAGAACAAAATGGGGGGGGGGCATGCGATGGGACATTACGTTCATTTAAGGATTGCTTGAGGTATGTTCACGTACTTTTAATACAATACAGCTCTCAAGCAGGCAACAAAACGTTACGTGGCCTAGCAAGCTAGTGCTAGCACTAATGTTTGTACGTAAGCATGCCGGCGTTATTGTCGAATCATGCTCTAAAAGTTTCGGTGTGTGTGTGTGAAGTAATTTATTTACAATAAAGTAATTAAACTACAGTAAGTTGGCACCCATTATATCTGTCATGTTGTAATGTTGGTGTGACCTGGCTGATTAGAATGCATGACCTGACTAGAGCAGTGATTTCCAGCCTTTATGGAGCGAAGGCGCAAATTTTACAGTTGGAAAATCTCACGGCACACCAACAAACAAAAATGTCACAAAAAGTAGATGCACAGCAATCACTGTATGTACTTCCTGCCATCTGATAGAACATTTGTTCTGTCTGTCACTATGCCTCACTGGCATAAATGGTTCAGTAAAATTGTATTAATTTCCCACGGCACACCTGAAGATCGCTCATGGCACACTGGTCGAGAATCACTCGACTAGAGAATACTTTTGAAGATACTCAGTACACAAGTATATAAAGTAAATGAATAAGTCATTTAAATAGAAAAAATGCTCCATCTTGTGATCGTTTATCTTTTTTTAACTTGGTAATCGACCTAAAAAAATCCTGATCGTGTAAAGCCTAGCCATAACATGGGAAAGTTTGCATTGAAATAGTGCCTTTGTGTATTTCTTCATAGATTGAGTGCAGCAGTATCTCAGACTACGCTGTGAAAATAGTGAAGGCCAACAAGATGGATGATGGTAAGTAAACTAATAACTGGAGCGATGTAACAATTGCTGTTCGGAAGAAAAGAGATGGGATAAAATCTGTCTGCAGGGATAAAACCTCTTTTTTTGTCTCCAGTGGTAACAATTATCAAAGGGAAGGTGGAAGAGGTGGATCTGCCGGTGGAAGGAGTAGATATCATCATATCTGAATGGATGGGCTACTGCCTTTTCTACGAGTCCATGCTCAATACGGTCATCTATGCCCGGGACAAATGGCTGGTATGTGTGATCCTCTGTAGTATTCATTTCCTACAGTAAGCATGTGACTGAATAAGTTTCCTCTTCTTCCAACTTTTCTGTGGTTGATTGCCAAGTGTGTTTTGTCAACCTCACTGAATTACTGTTGGCAAACTTTTTTGCAAGCTAAAATTGTGATTTGAACATATCCTTTTTAAAATTACTGTAATTTCTCGTGTATAATGCGCATCCATGTATAATATGCACCCCCAAAGATGACTTCAAAATTCTGAAAAACCCTTCTACCCATGTATAATGCATTTTTACAATGAATGATTTTGCTTCTACCCATATGATCAAAACATGAAGTCTTATCTGTATTTTGAGTTATTTCAAATTATTCTGAAGCACTTTATTTGAACACACTTTTTTATTTACTTGCTCTTGAAATTCACAGCCCTACTTTTATTAACTAAATAAGAAAAACACAGTTGTGCTCATATGTTTGATTACCCAGGCATAATTTGTAAGATGGGTGCAGTTCTTTAAAGAAAACATGAAGGATTATACACGAGAAATTACGTTAAACCTCCAGCATTGATGCAGGTTTTTTCCCACCTCACCTTCAATTGTATCCATACAGAAGCAAGATGGACTCATTTTCCCAGACAGGGCAACACTTTACGTGACCGCCATTGAAGACAGGCAGTACAAGGACTACAAAATCCACTGTGAGTCACCTGTCCCAACCTTGGCCAACAAGTCATGAGATACGATGATGGATCACATTTCGGAAAATAGAGCCAGTACACACTGTGTGTGCGTGCGTGCATAGATAGGCTTTACACAATCAGGATTTTTGGTCCTGTATATATGTGTACTGTATACTGATTATCTTCAAAAGTATTCTCTATTCAGGTCATGTATTCTAATCAGTCAGGTGAAACCAACATTACAACATGACAGAAATAATGGGTGCTACCTTAGTGCAATTAAATTACTTTATTGGAATTAAGTTACTTCACACAGACACCGAAACCTTAGCGCATGATTTGACACAACGCTGGCATGTTTACGTACAACCGTTACTGATAGAACTAGCTTGCTAGGCCACATACCGTTTTGTTGCCTGCTTGCGAGCCATATCGTATTAAAAGTACGTGAACATACCTCCACCAATCCTTGAATTAGTCCTCTCCCGAGCCCCGGTAACTACCAGCACATGTTTTTCCACATTTTGTTCTTCTAATACATGCGGCGCGAGCCATTGTAGTTGTCGTCGCCGTGGTAACGAGTATCCAGTCGCGTTTGAGTTGACAATAAAGCCCAGTGATTGTAAAAGACGGGATGCGGTGGTATCGGAATGTAAGATGTTATTGCAGTAGTCTGACATCGTGAAATACCACATTTGTCTTGTTGTCTGATCCAGGCATTACGTTTTGTCTGTCACAAAACGCCGTTTTTTTATTTTTTTTATTTTTATTTTATATATATAAATAACTTTATTGGTTGTCAGATATTTACTACGTCAAAAGACAAGGTTAAAAATAAATTAGCTTTTGGATTCAAATATACTGTACACGATGGCGACGCAGAGTAAATGTCTTTTGCGGAGCCGATCAGCGATAGGCGAATTATGACATTAAAACCGTATATAAATGTGTGATATATCAGTTTTAATAAATCTGCAAACATTTCAACAATTCAGATTTTGTCTGTCAATATGGGGTGCTGTGTGTATATTAATGAGGGGAAAATGAACTTAAATGATTTTAGCAAATCGCTGCAATATAATAAAGAGTGAAAAATTTAAGGGGGTCCGCATATGGGCTGGAGCAATTTGACTATATTACAGGCAGATGGCGGTACCGGGACGACTGGTTAGAGCATCTGCCTCACAGGCTGAGGACCGGGGCTCAATCCCCAACCCCGACAGTGTGGAGTTTGCATGTTTTCTCCGGGCACTCCGGTTTCCTCCCACATCCCAAAAACCAAGCATAGTAGGTTAATTGAAGACTCTAAATTGCCCGTAGGTGTGAATGTGAGTGTGACTGGTTGTGTGTTTCTATGTGCCCTGCGATTGGCTGGAAACCAGTTCAGGGTGTACCCCGCCTCCTGCCCGATGATAGCTGGGATAGGCTCCAGCACGCCCGCGACCCTTTTGAGGATAATCTGTTCAGAAAATGGAAGGATGGATTCCGTACCCACTGTATGCAGTCATATTGGAATGAAAGTGTGGGCAACACCTTATAACCTCTAGGTGGCGGTGGCACCCTATAGCATGCGTAATGCACACTATTGACAATTTTTGGGCGGGGGGGTGCGTTACACACGAGAAATAATACACGAAAGTACACGGGAAATTACGGTACTTGTACTGTATACTGAGTATCTTCAAAAGTATTCTCTCGTCCATTGATTCCCAACCAGTGTGCCATGAGCGATCTTCAGATGTGCCGTGGGAAATTATAAAATTTCTGTTCACTGTTCAAAAAATTATTAATTTACAAGAAATGTATCTTTGTTCCACTATTTATGCCAGTAAAGCATAGTGACAGACAGAACAAATACATGCTCTTCTATTAGATGGCAGGAAGTACATACAGTAATTACTGTGCATCTACTTTCTGTGACATTTTTGTTGGTGTGCCGTGAGATTTTCCAATTGTAAAATTTGTCTTTGCTCCATAAAGGTTGGAAATCACTGCTCGTCAGGTCTAATCAGTCATGTCAAACCAACGTTACAATATGACAGAAATAATGGGTGTTAACTTACTGTAGTTGAACTACTTTATTGTGATTAAATTACTTCACAAACACCGAAACTTTAAAGCATGATTCGGCATAACGCCGGCATGCTTACGTACAACCGTTAGTGCTAGCACTAGCTTGCTCGCCTATGTTTTGTTGCCTGCTTGTGAGCCGCATCGTATTAAAAGTACGTGAACATACCTCAAGCAATCCTTAAATGAACGTAATCTCCCAAGCACCGGTGATGACCACCACACATTTTTCCCTATTTTGTGCCGTCGCCATGGTGACGAGTGTATCTGGTCGCGTTTGGGTTGACAAGATAAAGCCACGTGATCGTAAAAGACAGGATGCGGTGGTATCGGAATTTTATTGCAGTAGTCTGACATAGTGCAGTTGTGAAAGAGCAAATTTGTCTTGTAGTCTGATCCAGGCATTACGTGTTGTCTGTCCTACACCATGTTTTTTTTTTTTTTTTTTTTTTATAAAAATGCTTTAACTGTAGTATGTCAAAAGACTCGACAAGGCTAAAAAGAAACAAGGTTTTGGATTCAAATATACTGTACACAATGGCAACGTGGAGTAAATGTCTTTTGCGCCGCCAATCAATGTCATTGATCGGATCAACGAATTATGACAAAGCCGATCAGCATAAAATGCTAATTATCGGCCGATACTGATCAAGCCTATCAGATCGGTGTAAAGTCTAATACAGGAATAAGCAGAAAGCGTCTGTTTGACAGTCATAAATATTGGTTGTCTGTCGAAGCTTCTCTGCATAGTGATCTCATTCCATACCAACATGAAGGGCACAGTTCTTTTCAACAGTCATTTCTCAGAGCCATTCTCCATCAACACTAGCATAAAGCAGGGATGCGTTCTTGGCCCCCAGCCCTTTTTGGAATCTTCTCCCTTCTCCTGTCATGTGCTTTTGACTCATCCACTGATGGCATGTACCTTTACACTCGATCCAACGGGAAACTGTTCAACCTCGCACGCCTTCGGGTAAAGACGAATGTTCGGAAAGTCTTTATTAGAGAGATGCTCTTTGCCGACGATGCAGCCCGTGGCCCACTCAGAGGATGCCCTACAGAGACTAAGTGACCGCTTCTCTGCCGCCTGCAAGAACTTCGGCCTTACCATCACCTTGAAGAAGACAAATGTCTGTGTTCAAAGTGGTCCATCCCCTCTGTTGATTATCAAGGCCTGCCCTCTTGTTACAGTGGACAACTTCACCTATCTTAGCTGCAACATCACCAATACCCTCACACATGAAACTGAACTTGACTGTCTGCTTGGCAGGGCATCTTCCACCATGGCTAAACTGTCCAAAAAAAAAGTATGTGAAAACAAACTACTTGCAGAGTACATCAAAGTGCTTGTTTATCAGGCTTGTGTTCTCACCACCCTACTGTATGGTAGTGAAACCTTTGCCCCTTTCCCCATTTATTTGTTTGCATCGTTGTCACATTTAAGTTTCCCGTCAAGAAATTTCATTAGACAACACCAGTAAACACAAAATGCAGTTTTTAAATGGTGCTCATTATTAAGAGAGAGAAAAATCTAAATCCGAACCTACAAGGCTCTGTGTGAAAAAGTGTTTGCCCCCCCACCCCGCCCCCGTTAAAACATAACAGTGGTTTATCATTCCCGAGTTCAATTTCTCTAGCTACACCCAGCCCTGATACTCCCACACCTGTTCTCTGTCAAGAAATCACTTAAGACCTGCCTGACAAAGTGAAGTAGACCAAAAGATCCTCATAGGTTAGATGACATGCCGAGATCTAAAGAAATTCAGGAACAAATGATAGCGTAAATGAGCTCAATCAGTGCGGAAAAAGGTTATAAAGCTTTGGGACTGCACTGAACCACAGTGAGGGCCATTATCCACAAATGGCAAAAACAGAGCAGTGGTGAACCTTCCCAGGAGGGCCAGCCGACCAAAATTACCCCAAGAGTGCAGTAATGACTCATCAGAGGTCACAAAGACCCCACATCATCATCCAAAGAACTACAGGCCTCACTTGCCTCATTTAAGTTCAGTCAGTGTTCATGACTCCATCATAAGAGACTCGGCAAAAATCGACGAAGACAAAAACCACTGCTGAGCAAAAAGAACATGACGTTTCGTCTCAATTTTGCCAAAGACCCACTAATCTTTTGGGTAAATACTCTGTGGTCTGACGAGCAAAGGTTTTTGGAAGGTGTGTCTCCCATTACATCTGGTGTAAATGTAACACCGCATTTCAGAAAAAGAACATCATACTATAGTAAAATATGGTGGTGGTGGTAGTGTGATGGTCTGTGGCTGTTTTGCTACTTCAAGGCCTGGAAGAGTTGCTGTGATAAATGGAACAATTAATTCTGTTGTCTACCAAAAAATCCTGAAGGGGAATGTCCGACCATATGTCCGTGACCAGGCTGAAATGAACCTAGGTTCTGCAGAAGCACGATCCAAAACATACCAGCACGTCCACTTCTGAATGGTTGAACAAAAACAAAATGAAGACTTAGGAGTGTCTTAGTCCTGAACATAATATTGAAATGCTGTGGCATGACCTTAAAAAGGCGGTCAGTGTTCATGACTCCATCATAAGAGACTCGGCAAAAATCGACGAAGACGAAAACTACAGTTGAGCAAAAAGAACATGAAGTTTCGTCTCACTTTTGCCAAAGACTGTGATCTTTTGGGTAAATACTTTGTGGTCTGACGAACAAAGGTTTTTGGAAGGTGTGTCTCCCATTACATCTGGTGTAAATGTAACACCGCATTTCAGAAAAAGAACATCATACTATAGTAAAATATGGTGGTAGTGTGATTGTCTGGGGCTGTTTTGCTACTTCAAGGCCTGGAAGACTTGTTGTGATAAATAGAAAAATTAATTCTGTGGTCTACCAAAAAAATCCCAAGGGGAATGTTAGACCATCTGTTCGTGACCTCAGGCTGAAATGAACCTAGATTCTGAATTGGTTAAATTGCCACTTTTGTACGGTATAACTTCAAGGGACAATTTGAAAGCGAAACCTGAACAGAAGCACTGTGGTTGTCAACACATACCGTGTCTGTGTATTTCAGGGTGGGAGAATGTGTACGGATTTGACATGTCGTGCATCAAGGAGGTGGCGATTAAGGAACCCCTAGTTGATGTAGTGGATCCCAAGCAGCTGGTCAGCAGCGCCTGCCTCATCAAGGTGGGTGAATGAGAGCAATTTTATGTACAAGTGTTTTAGGTATGTGCTTTGTTGACTTGACTTTTTGGTTTAATCTCTTTATTTGTGTGTGTAGGAGGTTGACATCTACACGGTGAAGCCAGACGACTTGACCTTCACCTCGCCGTTCTGCCTGCAAGTGAAGAGGAACGACTACATCCATGCCCTTGTTACCTACTTCAACATCGAGTTCACCCGCTGTCACAAGAGGACCGGCTTTTCCACAAGTCAGTCTGCTTTCCATGCTAATTGTCATAACATGTTTGTCTTATAAAAATATTAAAAGGGATCCCTCTATTCCCAACAAAATTCTGTTCTTATGGTGGCAATGTAACAGAAATTTGTACATAAGTCGGAACATGCCATTGTATGTCGCTAACACAATAGTAGTCATAATCACCGAAAATTTATATGTAAAACACTGAAAATTGTGAACCACATGGCCTTAAAAGGTCTTCAATTCGTCGAGGGCTGTCTCTGTCATATTTTAGTATTTGAGTATCCTACTAAAAATATTTGCGAATAATCGAGTGTTTAGATCATTAAATTTTTCCTTGGTTAGAGCAGTTATGGCGGCACGGTGGCCGACTGGTTAGAGCGTCAGCCTCACAGTTCTGAGGAGCGGGGTTCAATCCCCGGCCCCGCTTGTGTGGAGTTTGCATGTTCTCACCGTGCCTGCGTGGGTTTTCTCCGGGCAATCCGGTTTCCTCCCACATCCCAAAAACATCCACGTTAATTGAAAACTCTAAATTGCCCGTAGGTGTGAATGTGAGTGCAAATGGTTGTTTGTTTGTATGTGCCCTGCGATTGGCTGGCAACCAGTTCGGGGTGTACCCCGCCTCCGTCCAATTGGTTTTCTTTCTTAATCAACTATTTTTTTCTCTTAAATGCATATTGAGCACCAAACTTTATTTTCTTGTTTGTAAAAATTTTCAGTGATGCCATTTCAAACAAATACAAATAAATTTCCATTTAAATTTAGCATTTCTTGTATGAAAAACATAAGGAAATTTAAAAGGCTTAAGCAGCCTTTATGTTGTGCAACTTCACTTGAGCAGCCAGCATTTTAGCATGTGACATAATAATACACTGAGTTCACGACTGTGCATTTATGAGGTTAGACCAGCTGACAAAATTCAAATGAACACATCCCGAGAGGGAACACAAATACATTACCCTCCAAAAGTATTGAACGGCAAGGTCAATTCCTTGGTTTTTGTTGTATACTGAAGACATTTGGGTTTTGGATCAAAAGATGAACACGTGACAAAAGTTCAGAATTCCAGCTTTCATTTCATAGTCTTTACATCGAGATCTATTAAACAACTTAGGACAGAGCACCTTTTGTTTGAATCAACCCACTTTTCACTGGACCAAAAGTATTGGAACAGACATTATTAACTTAAGCATTTATTTGGTGGCATAACCCTTACTTGCAATAACGGCATCAAGCCTGCAACCCATTGACTTCACCAGACTGTTGCATTCTTCATGTGAAATGCTTTTCCAGGTGTTAACTGCAGCCTCTTTCAGTTGTTGTTTGTTTCTGGGGGTTACTCCCTTCAGTCTCCTCTTCAGGAGATAAAATGGTTAAGGTCCAGTGATTGACTTGGCTAGTCTAAAACCTTCCACTTTCCCCCCCCTGACAAAGTCTTTTGTTGTTGGCAGTGTGTTGAAGCTTCTCCCATTTAGTTTGGATGCATTTTTCTGTAAACTTGTTCCCCCCCCCCTACTAGCATGTATTTTTTTGTCATTTGAGGGGTGGACTTCTATCCTTGAACTACATACGTTGGTAGTGAGTGTATGGTATAAACTGCGTACAGAATTTGAGATGACAAAATCATCCATCCATCCATTTTCTGAGCCGCTTATCCTCACTAGGGTCGCGGGCATGCTGGAGCCTATCCCAGCTGTCATCGGGCAGGAGGCGGGGTACACCCTAAACTGGTTGCCAGCCAATCGCAGGGCACATACAAACAAACAACATTCGAACTCACATTCACACCTACAGGCAATTTAGAGTCCCCAATTAATGCATGTTTTTGGGATGTGGGAGGAAACCGGAGTGCCCGGAGAAAACCCACGCAGGCACGGGGAGAACATGCAAACTCCACACAGGCGGGACCGGGGATTGAACCCCGCTCCTCAGAACTGTGAGGCTGACGCTCTAACCAGTCGCCCACCGTGCCGCCATGACAAAATCAGCCTTTGCTAAAAGGTTAGCATTCGCGATTAGCATGCTAGCGATTACCATTTTAGGTAACAAAACACTAACTACCATTCAGCTCCCTCATCATTTATGTACATTACAAATCTAATAGTGTCTTAAAAATCACTGACAGATGCACCGCTGTCGTTTTTGGCAAGGTTTTTCACTGGCCAACGTTGTCTGTCGGAAACAAATGTCCGTGCAGTAAACAGTCAGTGCCCAAATGATTCGGGGCAGTGCAAATTGGTTCTGGGTGGCGCAAATATAATATTTCTTCATTGCCCGAGCCAGAAATTTTTACGTCAACCAATTTTTTTTGGACAGAGTTAGCCAATGCACGCGTGTTAAATTTGTCTTACTGAAATTTGTAGATCCCATGCCATTAAACTTGGATTGTCCCCCCAGGCCCAGAGTCTCCCTACACCCACTGGAAGCAGACTGTCTTCTACCTGGATGATTACTTGACTGTCAAGATCGGCGAAGAGATCTTGGGCACCATCAGCATGAAGCCAAATGTCAAAAACAATGTAAGCATGTTCACGTTTAAGCAGCTACTATACAATGGTCTCTGTGTGAGGTTCCAAACAGCGTTCAATGAACTAGTTTGCATAGCAGCGTAAAAATACATACGTGGCGCAAGAAGGCAGGCTCGTTACCATCGTACTTAACAGATTTTTTTATATATTGTTTAATTTATGACCTACAGTGTTTTTCATAAGTATTTACTGTAATTAGGATTTTATTACTGCATTCCCTTATGTTTGTGATTTGTAACACGTTATAACATTGGAATCTTGGACTTTGTCCCCTTTCTCTGCATAGTTGCAGTGTATATTCTGTTGAGGCTGCTGTTCTGTTTTGGAATACATGTTCCGGTAAAGGCGCAGCAGAATTCAACCTTTGTAGCACTGCAGTTATCAAATCTTTTCGTATTTGAGTATTCTATTAAAAAAAATTATTGAATAATCGAGTATTCGTATAAATAGTATTTTTGTTTGGTTAAAGAGCAATTGAGTACACAAAATAAGCCATTCCACTTAAAATGAACCAGTTTTTCATTTTTTAGATATTAAACTTTTTTTAATTCACATTGAGCAGCAAACTATTTTGTCTAGAAATATTGAGTGAGGGAATTAAAAAAAAAAAAAAGAGAGAAATTTAAACTTCTACTTTTTGTATGTATTAAAAAACATAAGGCATTAAAAAAGGAGCCTGTTGTCCAACTTCACTTGAGCAGCTAGCATTTTAGGATGTGACACAATAATACAATAAGGTCGTGGTTGTGCGTTTGAGCGTAGACCAGACTAACTAACCTAAAATGATGAAAATGAAGATCACTCGACACAAATATTACCGTCATACATTTTTTTGACAAACTTTGCCACTCAAAATTATTATTATTATTTTTTAAATAAATACCCCCATCACCTGCAGTACTTGACTCAAAATGTAGCCATTTGCAGATACGATGGTAGTACACTGGCCATATGTCTCACAGTGCTTAACTACTGGAATACACTGAGCAAAACTGTCCTTTGACAAGCCACCAGGAATAAGTTAGGTCACGTTATAGGTCGCACACATACTCTACTTGTCACTACTGTAATAGGCTTGACACGATTAGGATTTTTGGGAGAGATCGCAGAGTTTAAAAAAACGATAACCGATCCGATTACAAGATGGAGCAATATCTATTTAAATGACTTGTTAATTTACTGTATATACTTGTATACTGAGTATCTCTATTCAGGTCATGTATTCTAATCAGTCAGGTCAAACCATAATTACATGACAGAAATAATGGGTGCTAACGTACTGTAAATAAATTACTTTATTATAATTAAATTACTTCACACACACACACACACCAAAACCTAGAGCATGATTCGACAGAACGCTGGTATGGTTACGTACAACCATACCTGTGCCTTGCCACAATTCTGACTTAGCTCTTCAGGAAGTTCCTTTGACCTCATGATTCTCATTTGCTCTGACATGCCCTGTGAGCTGTAAGGTCTTATATAGACAGGTGTGTGGCTTTCCTAATCAAGTCTAATCAGTATAATCAAACACAGCTTGACTCCAATGAAGGTGTCGAACCATCTCAAGGATGATGAGAAGAAATGGACAGCACCTGAATTAAATGTGTCACAGCAAAGGGTCTGAATACTTATGGCGGTGTGATAGTTCAGTTTTTCGTTTTTAATAAATCTGCAAAAAATTCAAATTGTTTTTTTCTGTCAATATGGGGTGCTGTGTTGTGTACATTAATGAGGATAAAAAAATGAACTTAAATGATTTCAACAAATGGCTCCAATAGTGAAAAAAAGTGAAAGATTTTAGGGGGTCTGAATACTTTCCGGACCCACTGTATGCTTCGCTTCATCCTCATGTTGATGAGGGAACTTGGCAATTAACTCTTTCTTGCCATTAACAGGCAGCTACACTATAGACCAATGCTGCCTTTCCATTACAAGTTCCAGAACGGCCTGGCCTCCGCTGCTTTTCCATGTTAACAGGCACCAATCAAAAGTGTGAGGGGATTGGGGCGGGATCAAGATGACTCGCTCGTTTCTTGTCACTATATTTCATCTTCTGCCAATATGGACACAATTGCTCGCACCTCCTCAGTCGACCACAGAACAAAAGCTGCTTTAAGCCTGCCGTGCACTGCGCGATGTGGTCGAACCAGACGATTGTGTAGAGTTGCCGACGCACCCCACCTAGCACATGAGCGAAGTGCATGCCTGGCGAGCTTGTCTAGGCGTTTGATGACGTGTGTTCTGTATGCTGTACTTTATCACATTCCTTAAACCATAAAAAGATAAATAGTTAAGGAAGAAACGGGTTGTTAAAGAGAGAAGGTGTTGGTGGTAATAAAAGTGAGAGTGTGGATGTTTGAAAGGAGGCGCGCTGGCTCCATTTGAATGTAAAGAGCGTGTCCGTACGTTCGCGTACATTCTGGTCACAAGCTTTGCTTTTTTTCATCCTCAGGTACATTATAAATTATTTATATAGTTAACGATTGTGAACGTGACAAGTCACCCCGCTTAAAAAAACGGCTACATCTGTCGGCCCATCAGATGAAAGTTACGTCGTGGCCCTCCTCGGCCTGTTTTATAGAATCAGGTCTGAGGAGATTCTGAAAAGCGGTGCCATTGTCACCGTTCAGCCTCAAAAAAGTGTAATTGAAAAGCGACCACACGGGGGAGAACGAGACTGGTTGGGCGTAGAACGGGTACAATGGAAAAGGGGCACAATAGTATCCAACTGGGAGGGCCTTGCAGTGAATGAGTGAAAATAAGCGCATCCCTGAGGCAGAGACAATTCCTCGAGCATCTTTTATATGTGAAATACTCAAAACACTTGTACTCGTTGCAGCCCGAAACCTTTGCTCACTGAACCTCATGCAATTTTAGCCCCATCTGCTTATACTAGCCCAATGTTGGGATGATAATCTGTATTGTATATCCCTTGTTCCTATATCCTTATCTGTACCTCGTTGTCACTTAAACCTTCACAAGAATAGCCAACCAGATTTGTGATTAAATGCTACAAAAAGTTTAAAGATAAATGTGCGATTGTTTAGCGATTATGGTGTTCAAATCAGCGATTGTATGTACTGATGGTTGTTTTTGTCTGCAGAGAGACCTGGACTTCACTGTAGACCTCGCCTTTAAGGGCCAGCTGTGTGAGGTGTCCAAGACGTCAGAGTACAGGATGCGCTAGTGGCCTCTTACCTCCCCCGCCCCGTGTATAGTTTGTCTTTAGAGGCTGACATGTACGGTTTGACCGGTGGGCTGAAACCGTAAAAATATTCCCCTTGCAGCAACATTTTAAAGATTTGTTTTGGTGTAATTTTTTTGTGCAAATATTTGCCATATTTAAATGTTTTTCCACATTTTTGGGGAAGTGAGTTGGCAGTGAGACTCATTGTGCAGTAGTCAACAAATGCATGTTTTGTTTCCATCTTCTTGGGTTTCCCTTGTTCTTTGCACATTCAAGACCCGAACACACACCCTCTCTTGACATAATAGCATGGACAGTCACTTGGGCCAATGCTCTCTTCGTTTCTTTGGACTGTGTTGAAGCTGCAAATATGTAGATTTTGGTTTTTCCTTTACTTCTAAGATTGCTTCTCTACAACCCAGCGGAAGTTCTGTTCAGACTAATAACTACTTCAGTACTATGATTTAAAAAAACAAAAAAAACCTAAGCTAATTGTGCTCATTTTAAGAGGTACAGTCTTCTGGACAGACTGACATTTGAGGTTTTACACACTTGCATCTTCGATCTTGAGTGTCATTGCCCTGTACTCCATAGTCCTGCAATGATGACACTAGGTCACGTGAACTAGGATCTATCCTGTTTGTGATGTGATGTGTCCATCACCGTGCCACCTGTCCCCCCAGTGTTTTTTTTTTTAGCAGGTCAAACTATTTTGAGAACCAAACGTCAACATCCAACGTTAACCTTTTTAGTATTTTCATAATGCAAGTATTCATAACTGCTGGGCCTGAAAGAATAAAAGAGACTGCCTGGTTCCAACTCGTTGCACAGTTCCGTAGGTGTCTTCTTGGAGCCGCTGTGTTAAAGTATGCCTTTATATTTTGTCTGCGGCGATTGGAGTCTGTCTCAACTGAACTGTGTTGGCACGTGACTGACATGACTCACCACACTGATTTTTTTTTTTGTTTTTGTATTTTGTCTGCTGCTTTTTTTTATAGTGAAACTAAAACTGTAAATTAAACTTTTTGCATCAGCTCCATTCTTTTTGATTGCTTTATTGTCCAAGTAGCTATCTTACACTAAGAATTTTTAACATTCTACAAGCGATCCTTGATCATTTACGATTGTAAGCAAAGCCCTGGGGAATGTGAAATTCCCAATTGTTTGAGGTGATTTTATGCTTACACTATCCAAAAGATGAATCAAACGAACCAAACTTATTTTAGTCATGTACAAGTGATTGGCCAAGTCGAGCAAGCCAGGAAGTAATTTCAAAAGTGTGTATTGAAGCGTGATTTGTTTTGGCTAATGTCAATGATGACTTATGAAGCCTCGCTGTTTTGAGTAGCGTGATGGATCCTCAGAAAAGTGCGAATAGTTGTTTGTCTGCAATTGGCTGGCGACCAGTTCAGGGTGTTCTCTGCCTCGCTCAAACTCGGCTGAAATAGGTGCCAGAACAGCTGTGACCCTAGTGCGGATAAGTGGTTCAGAAAATGGATGGATGTCCTGTTGGAACTGGGGCCAATTCCCTGTAAAAAAAAAAAAAAAAAATTTTAAAGTGTGCTTGTTTTTGGCTTTGGGTTTCACCTGTGAAAACTGCATTTGCTTGCGAGAAAAGAAAACTGTTTTGAAAACTGCATTTGCTGTTAAGCAAACATGAAGCCCAGAGAGCTGTCTATCGGAGAAAAGAAACCCTTTTTGAAGCTGAGAAGTGGGAAAATCAAGCAGAGCTATTGCACAAACACTGGACATAGCCACTACAACAATTTGGAATGTCCTGAAAAAGAAACTGGTGTACTGTGCAACAGACATCGACCTGGGCAAGGGTATCAACAGCAGTTGCTGACAGAAACATTGTGAGAGCTGTGAAGAAAAAGCCAAAGACAACAGTCAGTGACATCACTAAACAGCCAAAGTAAAAAGTCAGTGACATCACTGCCAAACTCCACAGGGTACGGGTGAAGGTATCATAATCCACTGTTCGAAGAAGACTTTGAGAAGAAATATACAGGCCATTACCACAAGATGCAAACCACTCATCAGCAAAATGGTCTCATCATCTTTTGATCTGAAACCCAAATGTATACAACAAAAACAAAAATGTACCTTGATGTTCCAATACTTTTGGAGAGGACTATGTTACTCGTAGTAACATGTATTATAACTTACTACTATAATGCAGAATTACTATCCATCCATATTCCTGGGCCGCTTCTCACTAGGGTCCCGGGCGTGCTGGAGCCTATCCCAGCTGCTATCGGGCAGGAGGCGGGGTACACCCTGAACTGGTTGCCAGCCAATCACAGGGCACATACAAACAACCATTCGCACGCACAGTCACACCTACGGGCAATTTAGAGTCTTCAATTAATGCATGTTTTTGGGATGTGGGAGGAAACCGGAGTGACCGGAGAAAACCCACGCAGGCACGGGGAGAACATACAAACTCCACACAGGCGGGGCCGGGGATTGAACCCGGGTCCTCAGAACTGTGAGGCTGACGCTCTAATCAGTCGGCCACCGTGCCCCTACTTTTTGAATTGAACCACTGAAATAAAGGACCGTTTCTATGATACTCAAATGTATTGAGATGCACTTGTACGTTTTTGTTTCCTTCCGTACCAAATAGACTATAACTATGATGGTCTTCAAAATGCAGGACTGTTCATCCATCCATTTTCTGAGCCGCTTCTCCTCACTAGGGTTGCGGGCGTGCTGGAGCCTATCCCATCTATCATCGAGCAGGAGGCGGGATACAGTTGTGGTTCCAGTACCACAACAATACATTTGAAATGAAAGTAAATGTGCTTGTTGCAGACTTACAGCTTCTATTTGAAGGAATTTACATCCAAATCAGGTAAATGGTGTAGGAATTACAACTGTTCATGTTTCTGTATCCCACTTTTTAAGGGTGGTAGCTCACTACATCATGCTTGGGAATTGGGGAGTTTGGGGATTACCCCTTCCTGTTCCAACATGTCTGTGCACCAATGCACTAAGCAAGATCCATAAATACATGGATGAGTGGTATGGATGAACTTTAGCACAGAGTCCTGCCCTCAACCTGACAGAACAGCTTTGGGTTGATTTTTGAGTGGACAGTGAGCCAAGGCCTTCTCGTCCAACATCAGTGTGTGACCCCACAAATATAATATGCTCCTGCAATAATGGACAAAAATTCCCCAAACTCACTGCAAAGGGTAGAATATGTAAAAGGTGTGTGCCGCTTATCCTCACTAGGGTCATGGGCGTGCTGGAGCCTATCCCAGCTGACTCTGGGCGAGCGGTGTGGTACACCCTCAACTGGTCGCCAGCCAATCGCAGGGCACATATAAACAAACAACCATTTGCACTCATTAGGGCAATTTAGAGTCTTCAGTTAACCTACCATGCATGTTTTTGGGATGTGAGAGGAAAACAGTACCCGGAGAAAACCCAAGCAGGCACGGGGAGTACATGCAAACACCACACAGGTGAGGCTGGATTTGAATCCGGGTCCTCAGAACTGTGAGGCAGATGTGGTAACCAGTCGTCCACCTGCTGTGAAAATGTGCAATAATGTGCAAAATAAATTATTAATGTAAAAAACATGGATTGTGTTTTTATTTATTTATATGTGTTTATTATGTAAATGCTCCTTTCATTATTTACTCACCATAATACTACAAAAATTAATTATTAGGAACAAAAATTGTTTTTTTACTTTTAATTTTGTTCTAGTTGTGGTGGCAGCGTGCAGCTGTCTGCTTGTGCTGCTCTGAAGGGGTCAGGGAGCTGGCTCCTGTCGTTCGCTTGAAAGAGTCGGCTCTTTGAGCTGTTTCGTTCGCGACCGACACATCACTACAATCTAGAGAAGTGCTATATAAAACCCATTTATCAATAGTAGGCCTGTGATGATAAAAATTTGTGAACAATATATTATCACACAAATTATTGCTGATAAATGATATTATTACCAACATTTTTGGAGACCAAATTGACCTCTAAACAGTGTTGCCACAGTTACCTTGAAAAAGTAACTTTGTTACTTTACTGATTACTTGCGCTAAAAAGTATAACTTAGTTACTTTTATGACTACTTGATTTCAAAAGTAATTAAGTTAGAAAAAAGTAACTTTTTAGTTACTTTCAGCAGCTGCCAAGTGGCAGTAATATCTCTTATCCACAGTACAAAAAAAGGATTATCTTAACCGTACCCATTACTTGGTAATTTACGCCACACAAGTTACAGAATCATGTCATCAACATGAACCAAAAACTTAAATATTAGTGTAGTTGATGCCACATTAAATCAGCAATTTATCCTGGTGAGGTGTTCTGGGCACGTCCCACCGGGAGGAGAGCCTGGGGACGAACCAGGAGACGCTGGCCTGTGAACGCCTCGGATAAAAATAACTTAAATGATTTTAGCAAATGGCTGCAATATAACAAAGAGTGAAAAATTTAAGGGGATCTGAATACTTTCCGTATCCACTGTATACCGAGGCTGGGTTGTTGGATTTCGGTTATTCATTTACAGTGTTGATAAATCCATATTTTCATACAGCTGACTCTCATGCAATTCATACAGGTGGGTTGTCATGAACGGAACAGCGGATAGGACCCAAAAATGCACGACTCCAAAACAGATGGGCAGTTTCCAAAAAGAGAGGTTTAATAGACGGGCATAGGTCGGTACACAGGCAGGCAATCCAAGAAAGGCAACAGTATCCAAAAACATGAGGCAAAGAGGCAAGGTCGATAATCGGAACAGGGTCAAGCCTTACTGTGGGTCTATGACGTGGAAACAAGGAATGCTGGAACGCGACAACAAGGTACAATGAACTGGCAACGAGAGGGAATGAGACACGAGGTTAAATACAATAGGTAATTAGGGTGAACGAGGCACAGGTGGTGAAGATGCTCACAGGAGCAGGTGTGTGTGAAACAGGGAGGGGGCGACAAAACCCGGAACACACACACACATGACAAGGGTGCGTTGTCTTGTTGATAATATTAAGTCAGAGGCTGAAATTACAGGTTGCTGGATGAGCATAGGGAAATGTCCTACTGCGGCAATGTACTTCCTGCGGCTTGTGAGAAAGCACGGCCTACCGCAGGAGCTGCTGAGGCAGTTCTACACAGCGGTCATCGAATCAGTCCTGTGTTCTTCCATCACAGTCTGGTTTGGTGCTGCTACAAAAAAGGACAAACTCCGACTGCAACGGACAATCAAAACTGCTGAAAAGATTGTCGGTTCCCCCCTACCCACCCTTGAGGACTTGCATGCTGCCAGAACTAAGACAAGAGCGTGAAAAATCCTCTCGGACCCTCTACATCCCGGTCACCAGCTCTTCCAAATTTACCTATATCCCCTGATTCTCTCTATCATGTCAATGTTTTCCATCATTCGATGCCTGAAAGGGCCATCCGGCATTGGGATGAGACGTAAGTGACCTGATATTGCTCTGCGCACATTATGTTGAGCACAGACCTGACATTCAGGCCCTGGTAGCAGGGCGGTAGTCCAGCCTCGACATTTTCACGTTTAGTGGTATAATAAGCTAGAGGCTGATTCCCTATTGGCGTATCCTACATCAATACTGCACAAGCATATCCAGATTTTTCTGCCTCATACAACAGGAAACGTTTAGAATAGTCCGGGTTGCCAAGCGTCGGAGCCTGCTGTAAGTCTTGTTTGAGAGCTAGGAAACTGTGCGTGTGCGGGTCCGGAACTACGGAAGTCACAGCGTCAACAGTGGCATTGATAGTGCGCAGATCATGCACAAGTCGATAATCAGGAGATCGAGGTTTTGGCACTGGATAAATTGGAGTATTGCATTGTTGTAATTAGAACACCGGCAGCTAGTAGGGATTTTGGTTGCACATATGAGGAGGAAGGCAGCAGTAAAGCTTTACCTGGATGCTACAGGGAGTGTGGTTTCAAAGATCCCAGACAAGAAGAAGTGTGTTTTATATTATGCTCTTGTTTTTCCTGGACAAGGTCCTGGTGCACCTCTCTTGCCAGTGGCAGACATGCTAACCAATGACCACACTGTCCCCTCTGTAGCCTACTGGCTGTTGCGTTTTCTAGACAATCTCAAAATTCACTGTGCTGACAGTAACTCATGTGGAGACAGACTACAGCTGGGCACTAATTCAGGCTGTTCTTCAACAAAGACAGCATTTATGCCGACCCGAGGAGGTGTCATGCAATTTGCCAGCTCAGACGGAAGTGGAAGACAATAAAAAGATATACTGTACTCCATATCTGATCTGCCCATGTGATTAAGGTCAACACGTGTAATCTGCAAGCATGTAACAGACAAGGGACACAAAGACTTTCTAACCTTTGTCTTTGCAAGGTTGCAAAACGGTGAAAATCTGAATGAAGGCATCCTGATCTTCAGGGCCATTTGCGTTCTTTTGCGTGGCAAGACCAACACACCAGTAGTAAGGAACAATATGCATACACTTCAACAACTCTTCTGTCAGGTCAAGTGTGACTCTCTATCAGAAGAACCTGTTGACACCAGGAACTTTGATGACCTTGGAGAGTCCAGATCAATTATAGGCAGATATCCCTTCATGCAAAATTTCCAGCGTGTCTCAGAAGAGTCTGCAGCAACCATTGATTCTGTGGTAAAGTCACCTGAAGAAAACTTGTACTCCTGCCCTGGCTTAACAAGACTCCAACTGGACACATATATGTCCATATTTTCCCTGTGAAGTGGGTTGATGTTAGGTGACTTAAAACGCCATGCTGCTGATATGGACCCAAATCCAGAAAGCACACAAGCGACAGGTTCTGTAAGAGAAACAAATTGGCATGTAGAGGATTGGTTTGGCATTGTTAAAAATAACATCCTTCAAAAAATGAAATAGAAACGTCCAGGAACCTTCATCTGGAAAATGTACACGTCTTGATCGCCTGATTTCAAAGGCTCTTAATATGAAGGACATTAGCTTTTCAGATGAGACATGGTGCAAAAAGGAAGATCAGACTGAGGTTAAAACCACTACCAAGTCCAAATACAACAGAGTTTCTACTACAATGCCTGTAGCGAAAAAGAAAAGGTGCTTAAAGAGAAAGAGAGCCTGTCGTGCAGGTGCTTCTAACAACATTGAGGAAAAAAAAGAATTCTATGCCAACTCAGAGGATGAGGCCATTGGACCAGGGAAGAGGAGGCCACTATGCCAGCACCCCAAAAGACATGCATAGGCCTCAATAGAGGGGCTGTAAACCAAACAATGAAGGAACTCTCCATTAACCCTGTGAAATCAGACGAGACCAAAAAAAGTTAGTGTTCGCTGTCATGAAACCTCAGTCAGCTCACATGCCCAAGGGTCAGAGGTATGTTTTCAATTTCTTTGTTTCTACATCTTCATATTTATTTATTTTATGTATGTATTTATTTTTGGGGCGAGGGACAGTGGCAGTTAATGAACATGTTACTATGTACACATCATGTCATGTTGTAGCCAAGGGCTAATTTCCACCTCTCTCTGAGATACTTATCACACAAATATACAGGGACAACTTGACAAATGCAGAGTACTGATGATGGGCACCACACAGGCTTGAGGAGAACATGGTAACTCCACCAAAAAAGGCAATAGCAAAGGCTGTAACTAAACACGACCTTCTGGCTGTGTGGCAACAGTACTTGCGACTTGACTATGAACATGTCTATTCTGTTATGGGAATTATTGTTTTCAAAGATCCCTGGTAGCCGACTGGTTAGATCGTCTGCCTCACAGTTCTGAGGACCAGGGTTCAATCCCCGGCCCCGCCTGTGTGGAGTTTGCATGTTCTCCCCGTGCCTGTGTGGGTTTTCTCCGGGCACTCCGCTTTCCTCCCACATCCCAAAAACATGCATGTTAGGTTAATTGACAACTCTAAATTGCCCGTAGGTGTGAATGTGAGTGCAAATGGTTGTTTATTTATGTGTGCCCTGCAATTGGCTGGCAACCAGTTCAGGGTGTACCCCGCCTCCGACCCGATGATAGCTGGGATTGGCTCCAGTACGCCCGTGACCCTAGTGAGGAGAAGCGGCTCAGAAAATGGATGGAAGATCCCTTGTGTGGTATATGTACAAATATTTGGTATATCAACTAAAAAAGATTTGCAACTTTGTTTTTCAAATAGGTGTGCTTTGATCAGTACGATGGTGTTATTGGTTTTATGAACGTCCAAAACGAGCAATGGAGGTTTGTGGCGAGTAAAATACTGTAAATATACACACAAAAGTTTGGACTAGAGTTTTTGTGAATTTAATGGTGCAGTCATCATTTTCTCAGGTATGTATTCTAAATGAATTTTTATGTGCATCCTTGGAAAGTACCTTTATGCTGTATAACAAGACAAATATTTATGGTTGATCCTGCTGATCCTAGCTCAGATCTTAAAGTGTCCGAGGAGGCAGCTAAACGCTTCCGGTAAGAATTGTTTCACTTAGTAGGCATACATGTTTTTATAGTAGTTTCTCTTACTTACTTGCTTACTGACCTTTGTCATTTTCAGACTACTATATTTAATCTAATGACAGCAATCTCATTTCAACAGTCACCTATGGCCCAGTACACATAAAAAATAATCACCATTGTCATCATAATCATAATAATAAGCTATAAGATCAATCATGATTTATCAATGTAACAAGTTGGACCAGAAGTCTTTTGACCAGAAGTCTTTTACCTCACACACAATTCCTGCCGTCAGCAAAAACAAACAAACTGTTACTGCATATACATTTTTAGTGACAACAAATCCAGCCGAGATTTAATTTTTTTTTTTACAGACAGACACGACACTCGCTACTTTTATTTGTTAATTATTACACATTTATCAACTATTTCGTGCGCAAGGCTTCGACTTCCGCATTGGGAGCTGTTTGCACCAATCCAGTTTAAGCGTTAGTGACGTTTAAGTCTAGTTCACCAATCAAACGACACAAGAAAGTCACATGACCTCACACAACGTCTTCTATTGGGCTTCCCGGGCATGAGTGTTAACCCTAGATAACGCAGGCCGGCTAATTGTCGTGCCTACGTGGCGGCCATTTTGGGAAGGTCACCGTTACTTTTTATTATTATTATTTGTTTGTCTGTCACCTTTTTCATGCCTTTGGTGTTTGCATGTCAGTTTTTTCGACTTTTTTTTTTCACACATTGCCAGGTAGCTTTGAATATTTTTTTTTCTTTAATAAATAAATTCACCATTTATTTAAAAACTGCTTTTTATGTTTACTTGGCTTATCTTTGTCTGATATTCACATATGTTTAAAAATTAAAGTGGGGAAACTGCAAAATAAAACAAAAAAAAAGAATTTGAGAAGGGGGCAAATACCTTTTCACAGCACTGTATCTGTACTTATAGTTAACTATAGCGTGAGTAATTTTTCCACCTCTGCCTACATTGTCTGTACAGAACCAATGTTGCTCACATAAACATGTCATATACCATAACTATTACAGTAATAAAGGCTAGGAATGCCACTCATCCAGTTTCTCTAATGGTATCCATATTAGAGTTGCAGGTGTGCTGGAGCCTATCACAGTTAACTTGGGACGAGAGGAAGGGTATACCCTGGACTGGTTGCCAGCCATTCACAGGGCACATAATGTATACACAAACAACCATTTGTACTCACTTTCACACATAAGGACAATTTAGAGCCTTCAATGAACCTAACATGACGTATGTTTTTAGAATGAGGAGGAAATTCTAGGCCAGAGTCCGGATTCCAAACTGTGAGGCGGATGTGCTAACCACTTGTCCACTATGCAGACTGTGAGCAATCTATTGTTGGCAAAAACCTATGAGAGTGTGCAATTGCTTAGGAGTGCGTGACATCACAGCAGGGGTGAGGCTTCAAGATTTCCTGTCAGTGTGTCGCAGACTGAGACAGAGACAGGCATAGAACACAAGGCAGAATGAAGAAGGTTGACAAGGTGGATAAAGGCAGCGGTGGTGGAAAGTCAGGAATTAAGAAAGAGAAAGTTCAGGTATGTGACCTGACCACAACAAATGATGACACTTACATTTTTCAACGTTGCCGGTTTCTCTTAAATGTTTTTCTCTAGAGTTAGAAAGTAAAGCTAGAAAGACATAACATTGTCATATCAATTAAGTTTTTAGATTGAGATTTTTGCCCATCAATGATGGTATTTTCAGCAACTTTGAGTATCGAAAATTACTTTAAGTCCCATCTATTATTATTATTATGATTGTTATTATTATTGAGTCACTGATGGTGTAGTGGTACAATCGCCTGACTTTGGTGCAGGCAGCGTGGGTTCAGTTCCCACTCAGTGACGGTGTGAATGTGAGTCTGAATGGTTGTCCGTGTCTATATGTGCCCTGTGACTGACTGGCGACCAGTTCAGGGTGTAGTCCGCCTTTCGCCCGAAGTCAGCTGGGATAGGCTCCAGCGTCCCGCGACCCTAACCAGGATAAGCGGTGTTGAAAATGGATGGATGGATTATTATTATTATTATACATCGCATATTTTTGCACATTGCACACAAACAAATACACACAAGGGAAATTAACATCGATATTTCCCAATTATATTGTAGCTGTCGAAGTAAAGCATTAGAGAAATGTTATTCCAGTAGTAAACACAGCAGAGATACACTGTTACAAAATATGACTATATTTAATTATATTATATAAAAAAAATTTTTTTTAAATAATACAAATATTTATAATGAATGACAGTACATTTGAGAAGGTTAGGGTCAGGGTTATTATGTTTTTTTTTAAACGACAATCAGATTTCTTTGTCGCACTAAACGAACCTTGAAATTGACTAATTTCAGTACGGTACACCATTAATAGGAAGAGGAAAAGAAATTAAGCAATTTTTTTTCTATGCAATTGTATTTCGTCAATCAATTGTAATAAGTAAGTAGTAATCCCTTTAGAGTCCATGTTTGGTTTATTTTGGAGTACAATACAGTATAACATTTATATTCTACAAATGTGATGTGGAAGGCCAGCCTTATATAAATGAGTAAAAAAAGTTTGGAAAAGCAAATGGAGGACAGCAAAAGTGGGTGGGCAAACGGGTTGAACCAGTCCTCATTCATTGTGAGTCCTGATGACTCTCTTCTTCTTTATTAAACACAATCACATGTACTATTGTTGGAGGCCTTGCACTCATGTCACAACTTGAATGGCATTGAGTTTTCTTCCTGCTTGTCCTCCACTCACCTCTCTTCTTTTTTCCTGCTTGAACATCAACGGCTGCTTGCTCACATTACAATTTGTCTTTCTTTCTTTTTTAGATTTGTGCTCTCTCTTCACTCAATCCCTTATGTGTGTCTGGTTTCAGGATCTTCAATTTTATGTGAACCACTATAGTTTAACATGTGAAACCGGCAGTGTCCACACTGGCTAAACTCCAATAGAGACCGTTCAACTGGCCTTTGGTGATGAATTATAATGTCTTTATAGATTGTATTACATCATTTGTTCAATGCAGTCTGAAACATTATTTATTGTCATGGACTCTAATCTAAGTTTTATATTCTGTATATATCCATTTTCAATTTCAAAAATGAAACCCATATATACAGCAGATTCACCACATAGAGAATGAACGATTTCATTTAAAAAGATAAAATAAAATCGCGACCAAGAAATTACTGTATTAAATTCTGAAATAACCTCCATCCATCCATCCATCCATCCATCCATCCATCCATCTTGGCAGATGTCTGCATTGAAATGTTTGATTGTAAACATACTTGTTTTGTCCCTACAACACACAAACATAATGTTAAACCAATGTACAACATCTGAAAATTGACCTGCCAAGACAAGATGAAGATGGTTACACGTTTGTATCTCATGTCTTTATTACGGCTACGGCACAGAAATAGTTTCCAGATGAGGTTTATGGAAATAGCAATTGTATACATTATTGTTACCCTTTTATATTTAGAGAATTTCGCTGGTGCACATTCAAAAGTGCACCTGTTGATAAGTTTGAATTTGTACAGTGGTTACACTCACAAATGTGTCTGAGAAATGACTTTGAATTGATTTCAATGCTGATTTATTTTGGACTTGCTCCAACTGATCAAGACCCTTCTTTTTCTCAGAGTTGGATCCCCAAGCTCATCAAGAAGCGAGTGTGCACCACATTTGTTGAAGACTCTTTAAGGTAAATCTCTGTTGATATAAATGGGAAGAAAAAAAAAAAAACGTGATGCAGGAGTCACAGTGTTTTTTCTGTTTTGAAAACAGTTTGAATCTTGATTCTTAATGACCAACACTTGTGTTTCATGACATTTAATATTTTGTTTACAAGGGAAATGGTTCGTGTAACCTGCTCAGAGTGGTTTAAATGAAGCTCTGAACAGTGTGGCTGAAGCAGACCACACTTTGGACTTTGATTCTTAATGATCAGCCGCAGTCAAATTGATTGAATTTATTTATTATTATTATTATTGTTTAATGATATGATATGGTTGGAATGGTGTCCGACTGGTTAGCACATCTGCCCTCACAGTTCTGAGGACCCGAGTTCAAATCCAGCCTCGTACCTGGAGAAAACCCACACAGGCAGGGGGAGGACACGCAAACTCCAAAGAAAGACCAGATTGGAACCTGGGACCTCAGAACTTTGAGGCGGATGTGCTAACCAGTCATCCACACCATGTTGCGTTATTGTTAATGTTACTGTATGTAATGTTCGAATATATCCGATTACAGTATATTTAGCCACACAGAGACCGGTCATTACGGTTTCATTGAAGACTGTTCATTGTCCCAAGGTGTCAGTTTTGAATTGTTGTTTGTCTATTGTGGCTGACAACCAGTCCAAGGTGTACCCTGCCTCTCGCCCATAATCAGCTGGGATAGGCTCCAGCGCTCCTGCGAACCTAATGAGGATAATTAGTCTACAAAATGGATGGATACATAATATTTACTTTACCTTTTGAATTTGCAATGAGGTGTATTTTATAATCCTTCGACAAACACACACAATGAGCCAGTGAGGTCAAGTAAAGGTTTTGGAGCATTTGTGATGTTAACAAACAAAATAACAGCATGTGCATCCATGTTTGTGTGTGTTGTGTGTCAGTAATGGAGTCCTCTGTCAGTGCGGTCATGTGCGGAACGTGCATAATATCTTGGACACAATGGACTCCAGCGGGGCTGCGATCGTCACCCAGTGGGACAGTCAGCAGCATACCACCGAGTCTACCACCGATGCCTTCGGAGAGCTGGAGTTTGCTGGCGCCGGTCACCGACACAGTTATGTGAGTGGCATCAAACACAGGCTTGTCATTGATGATGGACCAGCACACTGCTTGACAGTAGTCACTGTTTTCAGAGACTGACAGCATAGGAATTTAAACTCACGTGTTGAGCCCAACCCTTAAGCAGGAACATGCATTCATACAGTTATGCTATGCTATATGGTGTATGACATAGAAGTCGTCACCATTGCTGTCATCACTCATGCTGTCTTTTATTCTGTGGTGTGACTCACATTGTGAACGCTGCGGTGAACCTATAACCTAGAGACAGACAAACAGTCACACATTTTACTTATCAAAATTCTTCTGTAATGATACTGTTGACTAACATTTAATTGCACAGTTTTTAACAAGCAAGGATACGTTTTCACAGAATTGTAAATAGAAATGGTGTTGTGGCATGAACTGAACGTCAAAGTCCTCTATGTCCGAGTCTGACACAGGGCCAGGTTAAAACAAACTGATGTTGAGAAAAGAGAGATTCCTCAAAAGTGGTCTTAAGACTCAATCTGAAGTACAGGGAGTCATGTTTACAACTCACAATTGTTGAGGCTCATTGTTGCGTCAGTTGAAATGATGAAAGCTTTACTGGTGGTACGAAGTGTTCTTTTGAATCTTTTTAAGTCTTCAACATAAACATCTTACACCTTAAGAGCCAGAAAATAAAACAAACATATGCCATCAGTCCATACAACCTCACATTTAGCTACATACAGATAAGGCATGATAAACGAAACTCAAACATCTCATCACAACCATAAATTATAAACAGATAAAACACATTTCTTTACCCTGTTGCCACTTCCAACTGGGCTACGCATCTTTAAACCGCTGTATTTGCTGTATTTGGTGTCTGTGAATCTTCATTTTCATTGCAAATTGTATTGGTATGTGCTGTTGATACGCCATCAAATCAGTCGTTAACCTTTTCTGTATGCCTTCAAATAAACATTTCAAGATGATAGCACATAGCAAATAAAACCGTTGACTTTTACACCCAATTTTGATGGCTCATGCGCTGCCCGGCGCAAACACCTCATTTATCCGGGCATGGCGCTTGCACTGGAGATTTATTAGAAATCTACTAGATAGATCTACTGCTTCACTAATCCTGATTCACTTGCATCACAGTCTCTAATTGAACATCATTGTTGTTGATGTCTTTGTACTGTCTAGTTTCTGCGGCTATCATGTGACACACAACCTCAGATCATCTACACCCTGATGACAACATATTGGGGTTTGCCCTCGCCCAATTTGGTGGTGTCAGTGGTGGGGGGCGAAGGCTGCGAGAACATCAAAACATGGGTGAGAGATGTCCTGAGAAACGGTCTGGTTAGGGCTGCACAGAGCACAGGTAAGAAAATCAGTAGAAACCAGCACATTAGCACATTAAATTTGTTTGGAGCTGTACACTGCAGCTCAGCGTACCTTTTGGTGTTGACATGATAGTACTTTTGTTTTTGAACTCCAGCTGTCGGTAGACAATGGCACACCTGAAGCCTAGTTGACAAACTCGGATGGAGAAACTCAGTGTGATGGCAGTTATTGTGTAAATTAGCTGAACTGCGACGTCCCATCCATCCATCCATTTTCTGTACCGCTTATCCTCACTAGGGTCGCGGGCGTGCTGGAGCCTATCACAGCTATCTTCGGGAGAGAGGCGGGGTACACCCTGAACTGGTCGCCAGCCAATCGCAGGGCACATAGAAACAAACAACCTTTCGCACTCACATTCACACCTAAGAGCAATTTAGTCTTCAATCAGCCTACCACGCATGTTTTTGGGATGTAGGAGGAAATCGGAGTGCACGGAGAAGACCCACGCAGGCACGGGGAGAACATGCAAACTCCACACAGGCGGGGCCGGGATTTGGGCTTACCGTGCCACTCTGTGACGTCCCAATTTGAAAAATTCAGAACAACTTGTTCACAGACACGTTTTGGGAATAAGCAGATTAAAAAAATATTTACTTGTTCACACCTGAAGCAGCCACTCTCGAGCAAGGGTGTCCAACGTATAGCCCGTGGCTAGAACTGATAGACTTTAGACTGATAGAACGGAATTGTTCTATCCGTCAGGCAAGTTTTAGTTAATTTATACATGTAGACTGTTATTTTGAAACTCATGCTCTTGTTTTGACACAAGCACTGTAGAACCAGAAGTGCTGTGAGTTGCGTTATGTGACAGGCGTGATCCATATTCAGTAAGAGAGTGAGACTGTGTGAAGCAATGCCTCTATACAGTATGTATCATATCATGTATCGTTTGTCAAGTAATTTCATGTGCAAATGCACACGTGTGCAGGTCAAAACAAGTTTGTGAAGTTAATTGGGGACATGGGTTTATTAAAGCCTGCATAAAAATGTTTGACTCGCTGTGGCGGAGACCCCTGACAGGGAAAAGCTTAAAGTCACTTCTTTGGTGAGATGTAGGCTACAAGCTAATTTGATATATGCTAATAGTTGGAGAGGGTTTGCTCGTTGTTTGTGCTGACTAATGCTAACCTCATATAGATTCATCGTTTGTGTTTTCAGCTTTTTATGGCATTTGACTATTAAATAAGCACCTAATTGAAGTTTCTATTTTGCACTTACTGTGGATATGTATGTCCTTAATAGACATAGCTAATACATTTATTTTGTCTTCAATATTTAGTTTCACTCTGTCAATCGACCTGTATACATTTACAAGGTAGGGGGACAACTGTACGTTCATTCTGAAAAGTTCCCACTTTAGTTTGTATGTTGCGATGACTCAAGAATGATCAAGAAACAAAACATAAATTTATTCACAAAACCTGTATTAGTCCCTTAGTTTAACAATGTTTCACTTGATGCTGAGGGGAAATGTTCAAATATCAATTTGATTAAAGTTAAAATAAAATAAAATAAAACAGCATCATGGTTTCATAGTTTCCACTCCTGTCCATTCCCGGTGACTTTGTTGTCATAGTTCCCGCTGCCGCCTGATCCTGATGTCCTTCGCTCTTGCCCCTGCCCAATCCCGTGATTGATGGTGTAATTCACACCCAGTGAGAATCCCGAAAAATGTCAGCCTCTAGTACACATCCAACATGTTGTTGTGCACACCCAAAATTTCTCATTGCAAAGCCAATCAAAGCAGGCGGCCCAGAGCGTGTAGAAGTAGCAAAATAATTTTGTTGAGCAGGCAGGGTTTAAATACTGTAGACGTGTAAGTACAAGTCAAGGTAGTTGAGCTAATTGAGTGTGGCTCGCAGGTGGAACAGGGCAGAGGCCAACGAATGAAACGATACTGACTGGCAAGGTGTGGTGAATTTGCTGAGGAGGTGGGTGTGGTAAAATTTTGCAAAGTGAAAAAACATGTATAATGAATACAATTTGATAATGATGAGCAACAAACTTCCTTGGTTTGAGAGAGGTAAAGAAGTAATTGGGAACATTTTGTAAAACTGTAAAAAAAAAAAAAAAAAGAAAAAAAATACATATTATATCCTGGACCTGTCTGGTGTGTTTCTTGGGCTTCTTTGTTCACTTTTTAATGTTCTATGAAACACTTCTGAGGGCTTCACAGAAAAATGCTATTTAAACTGTTGGTTACTCTATGCAACATACCTTAGAAAAACTGACAAATTTAGACAGCGCCCCATTCATTTTCAATTGGAGTTCATTTGTAGTCTTTGGAGAATTGTGTCACCATGGTAACAAAAAAGTAAAACAATAAAAAATGAAAAGTCTGAATGCGAGCACGGCCGAGACACATCTTTTGAGGCCTCATTTGTACGATAAATGGTGTGGGCTGTATTTTGTTTGAAAAACATGGCAATGATAAATAAGTAAATGATAAAGAATTAGCTACTGTATGTATAAGAGGATGCTTAACTCCACTAAGCACTTCAGTCAAGTTTCAAGTTTTTTAGGATCCCAATTAGTCTTCACCATGGTGTAGACTATTTTTCCTGGGGTCCAAGTCAGTGCTTGCTCTGAAGCAGGCCCATATATCACCTGAGTCATGACGCTGAAAATGGTGACGTGGAACAGAATGTAGTCAATCAAAGATGAGACTGACAATCACAGAAACAACCGTAAATGAAATAAAAAATGTCAATGTCGTTTTACTGTATAAGTGGGTTATCCAGACGGCAAGAAGTGTTTACCAAGCAAGACTTTTTATTCTAAACTATTTCCGCCTAAATTCCCTTCGGCATCACTCGGCAAAGATCGACTCATACCCGGAAGTGTCTGCCTGTCTTTGTTTTTGTGAGATCAGATGTGATCACGCGAGATTTTGAGATCGGTGGCAGAACAGAATCTTTGTGTGCGGTGTTCTGTGTTGAGATTATCGGAGTACACAACACGCAATATGACCAAAAGTGTTAAATGCATGACTTTTTTTTCTTTATGTGTGGGGTCTCTCACGGATAAGAAAAGCTTTACGATCCTTATGTGTGTACCAGGCCTAAATGAAATCTGTGAAGTAGCAACCAATTATTGTATTAGCATAAAAATTGCCAAGTTTCATATATGCAATTCAATGTCAAATTTGTGAAACTGCAGGTATTTTATTTGCCCATTTGAGGTCCCCATCCACCAACACAACACAAGCACGTGCCTATTTGGCATGCCCTGTGAAGGGCGGATATGGTGTGAACAGGCGATTTATTGGGTCAACCATTTGCGCCGTTCCTGGCAATGTAATCAGCAAAAAGCATTATGGGTACCTAGTGTTCATTGCAGTGATGTTTTAACAACAGTACTGTAGCTGCCTGTGAATATTCTCATTCATCAAGGTCATTTCATTCTTAGGGCATTGAATCGATCGCAACTGGACCGGACATCTGACAAACAGTTCATGTGACAAGGCTTAGTTAGGACGCACTAGCCAGTGTTTGTGTGGAAAAACTCAACTATTTATGCGATGCTATTGAGCAAAAATTGTTGAGTTTTTCCCACACAAACCCTGGCTAACGAAGCCTTGCGTGAACTGGTGAAGCCTGCTTGGATGAGAGACGAAACATCTTCCAAGACAAATAGAACAGTCCAGTTGCGATCGATTCAATGCCCTGAGAAGCACTGTCGTTGTAGAAAATCAAGCTAAATGTTGCTCCTTACTTGCATTTGTTCCTGTCTATATGGTTATGAGTGTGCGCACTAGCTATTTGGCCAGTTAAGGTTTTTATTTGTGAATTTATTTCATGAAAGTCTGACTCTGGCTTACAGTTACTTTTCAGTCATGGCTGGCGACCAGTTCAGGGTGTACCCCGGCTCGCGGCCGAAGATAGCTGGGATACGCTTCAGCACGCCCGCGACCCTAGTGAGGATAAGTGGTTCGTGACATGGATTGACTTTTAAGTCATGTTCTTTGCACCCTCAAACAATTTGGTGATTTACCAAAACTATGAGTTGCATATGCTCTTTATATTACATTGAATCATATATTCTTTTTCTGCTAAAATCAAGAGCCCAGTTGACCTTATGTGAGTGTTTGCTGTCACATTTAAATCATTTAGGCTATAAAGCTGACTGTATCAGCGATGTGCAGAATAATAACTGCAACCACTGCCCTTTAAAAAAAAAACAATCTGCCATGCCCTAAATCCACAATAAATTAACCGTGATAAAACGAGTGATTACTGAATACGCTTTTATACCTTGATTTTAATGTTAAATCCCCGCCACTTTTTTACTCATGTTATCCAGGGGCCTGGATCTTGACGGGAGGTCTCCGGGAAGGCGTGGCTCGCTGTGTAGGTGAGGCAGTGAGGGACCATGACGCTGCAGCACCGGCTCCCTCCAAAAAGAAAGTCATAGCTGTTGGACTTGCACCCTGGGGCGTTGTGCACAACAGGCAACAGCTTGTCAATGCACAGGTACTTCTTAATCGGTGTGCGTAGCAGTGTACTTGTTCTATCCTGCATGCACCCTGACTTCCCTTTGTTTCCTTCTTGACATTATTATAAAAAATGGTTTATTTCAGAAAAACGGAGCAAAATCAGGTTGTTTCATGTGATTGGACAT
>NC_084517.1:2061431-2193931 GCF_024500385.1 Phyllopteryx taeniolatus | reverse complement strand
TCGTAGTAAAAGAGTGCAAGGACTAGACTGACCTGACAACTGTCCAGACCTATCTTTCACAAAATACAACAATGGAGACCCCGGATTGTTGAGCAAATTAAGTTCTACGTGAAGCAAGAATGGAAAAGAATTCCATCCACAAAGCTTCAACAATTAGTGTCCTCAGTTCCCAAATGCTGGTTGAGTGTTGTTTCAAGGAAAGATGTTGTAACACAGTAATAAACATGCTCCTGTCGCAGCTTTTTTGGAAGGTGTTGCAGGCATCAAATTACAAATTTGTGTTTTGCAAAAAACAACAACACAATCAACTTGATCAGTTTGAACATTAAATATCTTTGTCATTGTAGTTTATTCAATTGAATATAGATAGAATGTGAGTTGCAAATCATTTTATTGTTTTTATTTTTGTTTTATACAGTGTCCCAACTTCATTTGAATTGGGGTTTGTAGATGCATGAAGCACATATGCAACTTTAATTATCTTTGAGTGTACAGCATTTTAACCCTGTAACAGGTTATTGCTATTTCAATTATTTCCTACTGAAAAATTGTCTCCAAATCCAAACATCTTGGAGGTATGAATCTTGAAATGAATGAATTGTGCATGTGTGTTCTGTGCGCAGAGAGTAGCTACATCTCTGAAGAGATCTACACCCTGGCTGGTTCTTGCTGGTACTGGTCCAGCTGCAGACTTTATCAGCGAACTTCTTTTGAGTCTTGCCTGCATTTCCATCGGCCCGACCTCCCCATCAATAGAGGGTGAAGTTGTGGAGTATCTATCAGATATCCGTGACATGGTCCGCGACAAGATCAAAAGATACTTTGAAGGGGAAGCTGACCTGGAAAAACTGGTGGACACTGTGAGTTAGATTGCGCTCACTGCTGTGTGTCTGCCTATCTGTACAGAACAGTAGTGAACGTCTCTAAAATCAACACGAGAGAAATCTTTACAATTGCATCCTCATTAAATGTAAAATACCGTACTTAAAATGAGACATAATTTTCACTATTTAAAACAGTTCCCAGCTGACTTAATAAACCGAATACTTTGTTGTTTAATTTTACATTTGATGGGTGAGACTCCAGAAACCCTACTATTTGTATATAAACAATTAAAATGCACAATAAAATGTAATTAAAATGTTACTTCCATCCATCCATCCATTATCTGAGCTGCTTATACTCACAAGGGTCGCGGGAGCGCTGCAACCTATCCCAGCTATCATCGGGCCCTGCCTGTGTGGAGTTTGTATGTTCTCCCGTGCCTGCGTGGGTTTTCTCCGGGCACTCCGGTTTCCTCCCACATCCCAAAAAGATCAGAATCAGAATAATCAGAATCATCTTTATTTGCCAAGTATGTCCAAAACACACAAGGAATTTGTCTCCGGTAGTTGGAGCCACTCTAGTACAACAGACAGTCAATTTACAGAACACTTTGGAGACATAAAGACATTGACAAAAACAATGCATGGTAGGTTAATTGAAGACTCTAAAAATTGCCCGTAGGTCTGAATGTGAGTGCGAATGGTTGTTTGTTTCTATGTGTCCTGCGATTGGCTGGCAACCAGTTCAGGGTGTACCCCACCTCCTGCCCGATGATAGCTGGGATAGGCTCCAGCACTCCCACGACCGTTGTGAGGATAAGCAGCTCAGAAAATGGATGTATGGATGGATGTTCCCATTCGAGAGACTAGACATGACTTACTTAGATGACTGTAATCAAACATTGGTTAAGTCTTTTTTTTCCCCTCTCCTGCTGTGTATCCAGGCTCTGAGTATTTACCACAACAGAGAGCTCATCACTGTTTTCCATGGGGAGCAAGAAGGACTGTATGATTTTGATACTATCGTCCTCAAAGCCCTGGTTAGAGGTATGTACAGTACATGGGTTGTAATGAAGACACAAACTTTGTTTTAGGATATTATTGGTTTAAAAAAAAACAGCTTTAAGGGAACACTCTCGCATATTGGAAAAAGATTTATATAGCGCACTGTACAAACAAACCAGTAGTGGCAGTTTGGGGCAGTTAGGGGTCGTGTTGTTAATTGAAAAATATATTGGTTCATCTATGCAAGTTGCGTTGACCCTCACCGAGTTTACAAAAATGAGTAGGAAGAACTATATATTTATTTAATCATATCCCTTAATGTCCATCATTTATATTCTATTATTAACATATAGTTTTACATTTAATGTATAGCAATAATCAAAACTTCAAACTACAACACAATGCAATGGGAGCTTATAAATTCCAAATAAGAAATATAATTAATATCGATCAGTAGCAATACATTATACAAAAACACACACACACACACGCACACACACACACTATATGCGTATTGATTTCCAGAGGGTAAATTCAGGTGTTACAGCAAATAAATCCTCGGGCTGGGCAGGGACTGGCTGCATTGTGGGCCCTGCAGGTTTGGGGGGCGTCTGGTCTGGGCCCGATCCCGCCCCTCGATTGATCGGGTGGGGGTCCTCAGCCTCCGTGGGGCAGGCACACCAATTATAGGACACTTCTGTCAGTCTTTGTGCATGGTTAAACGGTGTCAATTCACTTGCATGTGTCCGTAGGCACACACCCCTAGGACTCTTTTGCTGGGTGTGGGGCCACTCACTGATTGCGACAAATAACTCAGGAATATGCGAATTGCTTGGGCATCCCCTCACTCACACTCTCGTCCTATAGACTGTTATAATTTATATAGTCAATCTCACCACACTTCAGTTGTACAGCCAGGTTCGCGACCCTTGTCCTTCATGCTTCTTCTCCTGTCCTTGTCCTGTGTTATCTTGTCCTGTCCTTCCCTCACAGGGTGTAGCACTACAGCCCCATGCAACACTCATATCTAATGTTTCATTGTTGTAGATAATGTAATGACTTACTTTTCTCATCCTGTTTATAATTAGTGCTTTGTCTTTTGTCTTCGTTTCTCTCTCCACTCTAGAAACTTTGTTCTGTTCAACTGATCGACTCTGATTCTCAATAAACATCAATTATAATACTAAGAAACCACAGCGGCAGCTTAAAAATTCCACTGTGACACAGTGAAACTGTTCCAGCATAAAAGGGATACAGATCCTCCATTCTGCTTGACCTAACAGCCGAACAGGACAAAAAAAAAAAAAAAAAAATAGCATGACCTTTCCCTCCTGGTGTGTGACATTGGTATCTGTGTGTGTTTTGTATCAAGCTAGTAAACGTCTGTCCAATGATGCCAGCGAGTACACTGAAGAATTGAAACTGGCCGTTGCCTGGAACAGAGTGGACATCGCCAAGGCAGAACTCTTCACTGGAAACATACAGTGGACGGTCAGTGTGACTCGATCTACTGGCACTTGATTGCACTGTTGAACATCTTAGTACTGTATGTAGACACACAGTAAATCACAATTATACTGTATGTCTGGTGTAAAACATGGGGTTGTCTATGACAGTGGTTGTCAAAACTTTTACACCAAGAAAATACTTAGCTCTCCAAGTACCACCAGCCTGACTTTCAAATCCAATAGTGTAGTAGGTGAATGTGTTCATAAAAATCAAGGTAGAGTTTTTATTCCTAATAAATATATTTTTTAGGAATTCAAGATACACAGTTTGACCAGTAATTTCATAATAATATATTTTGTAAACATTTAAACAGGCTGATGCATAGCTACAAGTAAACCTGCTTACTGAAAAAGAAACACAAATGAAGAGAAGCATTTCTCACACAGATAAGTGGTCAGAAAAAGAAGGCAAAGTCTTTGGCGAAAAAGGTAAAGGTACACAGTTGCTCCCTGATTGTGTGGGGCTTTTCGGCTCTCGCGATCAGGAGGCTGTCACGATATGAAACTTCCCTTTTTTTGGCTCTGCTTGTACCACAACAATACTCAATTGTGGACTTTGATGGTTTCATTTCATCATGTTTTTTAAAAGTAAATCTGCTGGTTTGTCAATATGTGCCGTGTGTCATATTTTCTCAATGGGTTGTGCCTTTTGCTGCTGCGAGCACGGGCCTCACCAGCGCTCCCACAGTAACCACTTTCAGCACCTCTGCTTGGCTCGCTCTTGTCTTCTTCAATTATTGTGCCTATATCACGCTCTTGAGCCACACGTGTCTTTGCAGGCTGAAGCCATGCTGATAGTTTGTTCAAGCGCTTCATTGTTTCGTTTTTGCGTTTAAACCTCTACTCTGCATAACTTACTACCGTGCGTAACTCAAATGTTACGCGCGGCGGCTTCGACGTAGGAACCTGGATGAGCAGTAAGCTATCGACGAACAGTTGATTTTTAAACAAATGATTACTGTCAGCCGTTATCACGCTAAAACAACATTAAACTAGTACTGTACTGTATTTCCTGCAACTGTCAGCCTTCATGTTTCTAATGGAGACACGAAGGCTGACCCATCTCTCTGCTTCCTCTTTCCTCACAAGCACGGGAAGCGCAGGCAAACTCCATACAGAGCGGTCCGAGCCAAGAATCAAACCCCTCTGACTATGAGGCAGACATGCTAGCCACACGCGACACCGTGGCACCCTCATTTAAGGGGGTTTCCTTTTCTTTTTGAGCAATGTTGTTGTGACATTTACTGTATGTTTGTGATTGTATTTTCAGTATGAGGACCTGGACGACGCCATGACAGATGCTTTGATCAATGACAAGCCTCAGTTTGTGCGCCTCTTCTGTGAGAACGGTCTGAACATCCTGGACTATCTGACGTACCAGCGCTTGGAGAGCTTGTATCGCTCAATTTCGGACAGCACAGTGGTCTACACTCTGCTCCAGGATCATCTGAGTGACCGTCAGAGCCTGTCTGGATCCCTACCTAAAATAGGACCACTAAATAGGTCGCAGAGTGCAATGCCTGGGCTTGCTTCAGCTCAAGAGCTTAGCCTATTTGAGGTGAGTTCACCAAAACAGGCATCTTAAATCCATCTTCTGCATAGTCATTGATAAAGTGATTTCTATTGGCAACATTAAACAAAGGTTTGTGTTGTGAAACGGCTTATCAATCCTCATTTCATGAAATTATGATTATAATACTGTTTTTTGTTGTTGATATTGCAGGTATCACGCGTGTTGCGAGACCTGCTGGGAGATGCTTGTCAGCCTTTCTACTACGGACCCCTGGGTCTAGACCCCAAAACCAGCAATCGGAAGACGCTTAGAGTCTGTAACCAGCAATCCACTAAAAGTTTCAATTTCTGTTTTAAAAGGGGTCATTTTTGGACAAGAGCGAGAACAACTGTCAGACAGGAATTAATACTATAAACTAACATCTCTGTTGTTTTTCTTTCAGCAAGTCATCAAGTTGTTGCAGGGTAAATGTGCCTACCGAGACCAACACTGCCAGTCTCCCTGGGTAGCACTCTTCATCTGGGCTGTCCTGCAGAACCGCAGTGAGATGGCTATTTACTTCTGGGAGATGGTGAGGCCCCTAAAGAAAAAATAATAGGAATAATATTTTGTATGATCATCAATATGGTCAACCCCCTTTTGCTTTTGGGCCACATAAATTGCATCTAGTCATAGCACAGCTGTGCTGGAAGTCATTTTTCATGTATTAAATCATTTACTGACCATGACCTGTATCTCTGTTCCTGGTCAGGTGGGGGAGTCAGTGCTGAGTGCGCTGGGTGGCTGTAAACTGCTGAGGGAAATTTCTAAGTTTGAAAGTGAAACTGAGATCAAGGTGGCCATGAAAGATCTGGCGCAGAAGTTTGAGGATCTTGCACATGGTGAGTCAGAACATAAGCAGCGTATGATCCCACTGGCCAAATAAAATTCCTCCATTAAGGCAATAATGGAGCCTAAGTAGAACCTTACGGTGTTCTAATAGTTTGGTCTAATCTATCCAAGTTTACCTTTTGGTTCATGTATAGGGCTACCAGTGATTTTGGGTTATGCACTGTATACTGGGTTCTCCCACATCCACTTGTAACAGTCTGGTTGAAATGACTCAGTTTTGTGGGGGCGGAGTTCTGTCTCATAAAAATGATCCCGTGCTTGCCCTGCACCCTATACTACAGGACCAATGCCGGTATGGCCTTTGTTACCATGACGACCGGGGGGGGGGGGGGGGGGGGGGGGAAGCTAGCGCATTGCAACTAGGCAAGCAACACCTATTTTGAATTTTGCCATTCAGCTCCTTGTTAGAGAACAACAAGTTGTGCAAAATGTAGCCTACTGAAACACTGAACAGTTGGACATATGCATTCAAATGTTTAGAGAAGGTCAAATTAATTTCACCTGTAAAGGTTATAGTGCATTATAGGTTCATCCTGAAACTTAATAGAGTATTATATGGCGTATCAGGCTGCTGGGTTAGCAGCACCTTGACTGCAGACTAAAGTAGGAAAAAATAAACTGCTCATTATACCCTGTATACACCCCACTCAATTCAGGACAGGCACCACTGAGCACCTCTTTTAACAACCAGCAAAAAGTGGCTTAAGGAGCAGGACTGTCTGTCCTTCCTTACAACCTTGGTTAGTGTACACTGCAGCAATGCTCCCAGTGGACTGCTGGAATACACTTGTTTATTGTTCCATCCATCCATCCATTTTCGATACCACTTATCCTCAGTAGTGTCGCAGGTGTGCTGGCACCTTTCTCATCTAACACCCTCAAATGGCCGCCAGCCAATCGTAGGGCACACACAGAGAAACAACCATTTGCACTCACATTCAAACCAATTTAGAGTACTCAATCAACCTACCATGCATGTTTTTGGGATGTGGGAGGAATCTGGAGAACCTGCAGAAAACCATGGGGAGAACATGCAAACTCCACACAGGTGAGGCCAGATTTGAACCCGGGTCCTAAGAACTGTGAGGCAGATGTGCTAACCAGTCGTCCACCGTGGCGCTCCTAGTCAACATGTAATATTTAATATTTATATTTTGTGTGTGCTGTTCAGATGTCTTTGGAGAGTGTTACCAGAGTAGTGAGAGTCGCTCCTTCAACCTCCTGATAAGAGTGTCTCCTGTGTGGCTTGGAACTACATGTCTACATATGGCAACTGTGGCTGATGCTCTGCAGTTCTTCAGCCACGATGGAGTACAGGTTGATTCTTACATCACCAATTTACTTTGTTTTTTTTATGTACATCGTTTAACCACTGCACTACATGTGTTTGTCAGGCTTAGATACAAGTTACATTAAAGATTTCATTTAACAGTACATATAGGACAACCAGTTTTGTTAGTCAATGATGTGTCTAGGTAGGGGTTACCTTTTAGAATAACAGCACTAAATGTCATCAGTGTATTATTAGTTTTGAGTGGCTTTGGTAAAGCTGCTGTTCTTGGATGTAGGCATTGCTCTCCCAGATCTGGTGGGGCAGCATGGACAGAAGTACTGAGGTCTGGAAATTGGTGATGACCTTCTTTGTGCCCCCCCTCCTCTACACAGACTTAATCAACTTCAGGTCGGTGTTAGACTATCTTCACTATTCTTCATGCTATGATGGCTTGGTTGCGATGTTTGTGAGGCAGATTTTAGCCTGGTTTGTATTTACAGGAAGGATCAGGAAGACGTGTGTAGTCCTGTGGAGGTCCACCACATAGAGACTGACAACACAGAAGGAAATGATGCTACAGTCTTCTCTTTGGAAGAAATTATACAAAGGTAAATACAGTAAAATTGCTCCAAAAAGGAATTATGTTTGAAACACTCATTTCCAAATTGTTGATAACTTGTTGTGCACTTAATAGTGATGGCGATGGTGAGGAGTTCAAGGCTCTCAAAGAAAATCTGAAAGGTGGGTTTTGATCACATATTGTGTGAAGATGCTTTATGGTGGATTGGGACAGGAAAGAAGACATTCAATTTTAACATGTGCTAAATCCCCTGCAAATATATGATTCCTAATGACTAACCAATACATCTATCTTGATGCTGTTTAAATTTGTCACCTTTGCGTGAATTTAGCTTTAAGCAAGGAGAAGGTGGTCCCTAACTTTCACCAACTACTTGCTCCTATTCCAGAGCCAGCAAGACACTCTTCCTGTTCCAATTTATGGATAGCTGCCTATTCTCACTTCCTGCTATTCCCAGGGCTGGAAACATCTTCCTCACAAACTGTGCTGGGAAACCTGTATACCCAACCTCAACTGGGAATAGCCAAGTCTGCTTTGTTTGTCCCTACACTGCTCATGAGGTCCAAGTACTTGGTGGCTTTCCTCTCATAGCGCTCCTTGTATCTGTCTTCGCACGTCATTGTCAGTTCGATCAGGACAATCCTCCTTGCCTCTTCAGACCATACGACCACGTCTGGCCTCAGTTGTGTTTGCTTAACCTGGGGGAAGAGTTGTCCCCTTCCCAGGTCCACCCTCATCCTCCAGAATTGTGCTACCTCCAGGAGGATCTTTTTAGTCTTCTTGGGACTGGTTTTTTTTTCCTTGTCTGGTGAACTATATACAGTAAGTGGTTAATACCTCATCTTTGGAGGTTTTTTGGTGATGGAAGGGTGTCATATACTGAACAGAGCAGAAAAGCAATGCAAAAAGGCTTCACTTTCCTCTTGTGCTTCAAGTTTCACAGCCCTAGACCTGCGCCTTTCTTCCTCCAGGTGTCGGACCTCGGCTTGGATTATCTCCCACCTCTGCCTGGGGTCTCCTTTTCCCCACTGCTGGAAGTGGGCACAGTCAAATAAACTTTATAGATTGTCAATTGCCACATGAGCAAACCACGCTGGTAGAGCCAAGTCTTGAACTTTCCCGTTATGCCTGGATCAGACTACAGGATTTTAGCCCTGTTATTGGCCTGATTTGCTATTGCGGCATTTTCCCAGATCAGGCCTGACATATTTTGTCGGGAACGACAAAACTTCTTGTCGTGTGACATAATCCCCAACCAACGATTCGGCCCTACGACGGCAGAATGAAAGGTTTAGCTTGTTTGATTATTATTATATTTATATATATCTTCCATGTAGTGTGACATATCAACAACAACCCTCCGACATAATGCCTTGACATCGACCTTTATGGTCGCGTATTGCAACTGGCACATTGCCTGCCTTCCTCGCCATTGTCAACATTTATTCACACACAAACCAAAAATGTTGAAAAACAAACTTTATTGACAGAATGCTGATGTGTTTACGTACAAACGTTAGTGCTAGCACTAGCTCGCCACAGCTTGCTCAGGGTGCAGTGACATCAGACCTTACACAGAGATGCGTCGTGCCATTTCCGTAGGTACTTATTTGGGTTTTCCTCCTTTGATGTATTGTCTCCACCCGGACATGCAGCTGGAACTTCCTGGTCACTTTTCTACTTCTGATCACCATGCTTCCTAAATTCTTTCGGTTGAACTTCTTCCGAGCTAATGTTGCCAAGTCATCAAATGCCCTCAGGATCAAAAATCCGAAGTTATTTACTCATTTCATCACGGTGTGTGCATCAATGAAGATGTCATTCATTGTGCATTATTCTGTTGCAATGGTTTGAAAACAGTGAGGCTGAGGCACACCTCATGTAGCAGTTTGAGGAAAAAGAACTATAATTAATAAACTTGCAGACCAAACTGCAGCTGTGAAAGGCTGATTTGATAATTTTTATAATTTATGTGTCAGACTACAAACCAATGTAATAGGCTCAAAGATTATATAACTTTCACAATGTGTGGCCTATTTTATTTTTTATGCTTGGAGGCCGACTGTAACTGAATGTTTTTTTTTTTAGTTCCCACCTGGTATTTATTCTCGTTTTACGGCATTTATCTTTTCATTTCAGCCACTTCACCATCCAAAACTAGGAGACCATTCATTGTGTCACGGTGGGGACAGTTTTGGTTTGCCCCTGTCACATCCTTCCTGGGCAACGTGCTGATGTACTTCCTGTTCCTCTCCTTGTTTGCTTACGTTCTGTTGGTGGATTTCAAGCCCCCATCTCAAGACGGCCTGTCAAAACTGGAATTTGTGCTCTACTTTTGGGTTTTTACCTTAATATGTGAAGAGATTCGACAGGTCAGTGGTTAAGACACAAGCTTTCACACATGTACTGTACAGGTCATAATTAAAAATGCGCTAAAGTCTCATTTTAAGAGTTATATCAGACAAACGAACATTACTAATTCTCAAAGCAAAGTCAAACTCTCAAGCTCTTTGGTTTACAGACCGTCTCCATGGACAACAGCTTTGTGCTCCAGAGGATGAAGAGTTACATCCAGGATAAATGGAATAAGTGTGACGTCATAGCTATCACACTCTTCATTTGTGCTCTGTGTTGCAGGTGATAAAAGTTTTGTCGATCTTTGTCATTTATATCCTTGTACAATGGAACCTCTCAATTCAAACACTCATGAGGTTTTACTATTTAATCAAATTGTGACAAATGACAGACAATGTATAGCCTTGCAATCTAAATGACTGGCACATAGTTTTTTGTGGAGCCGTGGCCAAGTGGTTAAGACCAGACGCTGCCACAATCCCTTTGATCAAGGCACCAAAATGTCAGGTTTATCCATCTAAAGGATTAGTTTTTAAGATTTTGCATGGAAATTCTACACCACTACAAAGGTTTTGTACGTCAGACTCTCTGCGTCCTCCTGTATGGATACTACAGTGGTATTAAAGGAGACATAGTAGGCTTTTTTCCCATAATTCAATCCAGTTCCAGGGTGTTTTAATAAAACGTGTGTGACATGCTTTTGTAAAAATCCCAAGGATCAAGCATTATAGCACCTATTACACATTATTGTCTCGTTGAAAGCAGTCCGTTTTTTGTGTCTTTTTAGATCTTGAGAAAGCCTATGACAGGGTACCCAGAGAGGAACTGTGGTACTACATGCGAAAGTCTGGAGTGCCAAAGAAGCATGTTAGAGTAGTACAGAACATGTATGAGGAGAGCAGAACAATGGTGAGGTCTGCTGTAGCTGTGACAGAGGGGTTTAAGGAAGAGCTGGGACTTTTTTTCTACCCTGTCTCATGCAAGTGAGCGACTTTATAGCCGCCATCCGGGGATGGGGCATGAGCAAGGGACGAGAGTGGCTTATGCTTGCGAGAGCAGAGGCGAGAGTCGTTTTCTTTTCCTTTTGGCTTGCCCCGTCAGGGGTGCGCCACAGGGCATCATCCTTTTCCGTTTAAGCCTATCTCCTGCATCCTCCTCTGTAACACCAACTGCCCTCATGTCTTCACTCACTATATCTATCAACCTTCTCTTTGGTCTTCCTCTAGCTCTCTTGCCTGGCAGCTCCATCCTCATCCCTCTTCTACCAATACACTCACTATCTCTCCTCTGGACATGTCCAAACCATCGCAATTCCTCTCTCTAACTTTGTCTCCAAAATATCTAACCTTGGCTGTCCCTCTGATGAGCTTATTTCTAATCCTATCTAACCTGTTCACTCCAGGAGAGAACCTTAACATCTTCATTTCTGGCACCTCCAGCTTCCTGTTGTTTCTTCAGTGCCACGGTCTCTAATCCGTACATCATGTCTGGCCTCACCACTGTCTTATAAACTTACCCCTTCATCCTAGCAGAGACTATTCAGTCACATAACACACCTGACACTTTCCTCTACCGATTCTAAACTGCTTGGACCTGTTTCTTCACTTCCTTATCACACTCCTCATTGCTCTGGACTATTGACCCGAAGTATTCAAATTCCTCCACTCTCACTCGCTTTTCCCTGCAGCCCCACTCTTCCCCCTCCACCCCTTTCATTCATGCACATACAGCATATTCTGTCTTACTTTGGCTAATCTTCATTCCTCTCCTTTCCAGTGCATGCCTCCAACTTTCTAAATGTTCCTCCACCTGCTCCCTACTTTAACTACAGATCACAATGTCATCGCCGAACATCATGGTCCATGCGGATTCCAGTCTAACCTCACCTGTCAGCCTATCCATCACCGCTGCTAACAAGAAGAGGCTCAGAGCTGATCCCTGATGCAGTCTCAGCTCTTCCTTAAACCCCTCTGTCACAGCTACAGCTGACCTCACCATTGTTCTGCTCCCCTCATACATGTCCTGTACTACTCTAACATGCTTCTTTGCACTCCAGACTTTCGCATGTAGTACCACAGTTCCTCTCTGTGTACCCTGTCATAGGCTTTCTCTCGATCTAAAAAGACACAAATGTAGTTCCTTCTCACCTTCTCTGTACCTCTCTGTAACGTCATTGTGTGACTCATTGACTTTATTCCTCTATAGTTCCCACAGCTCTCCATATCACCCTTATTGTTAAAAATCGGCACCAGCACACTTTTCCTCCATTCCTCAAGCATCGTTTCATCCATTAGAATTCTGTTGAACAACTTGGTCAAAAACCCCACAGCCACCTTTCTTGGATGCTTCCATACCTCCACAGGTATGTCATCAGAACCAACTACCTTTCCATTTTTCATCCTCTTTAGTGCCTTTCTAAATTCCCACTTACTAATCACTGCTACTTCCTGGTCCACGACGCTTGCATCTTCTACTCTTCCTTCTCTCTCATTTTTCTCATTCGTCAACTCCTCAAAGTAGCCTTTCCATCTATCCAGCACTCTCGTGGCAGCAGTCAACACATTTCCATTTCTATCCTTAATCACCGTAACCTGCTGCACATCCTTCCCATCTCTATATCTCTGTCTGGCCAGATCTTTCTCCCCTTCTCTTGTGACCAACCTGGCATACATGACAACATAAGCCTCTTGTTCGGCCTTTGCTCACTCTACGTTCGCCCTACGTCACATCTCCATGTATTCTTGTCTCCTCTCCTCTGTCCTCTCAGTGTCCCACTTCTTCTTTGCTAACTTCTTTCCTTATGTGATTTCCTGTACTTTGAGGTTCCACCACTAAGTCTCCTTCTCCACTTTTCTACCAGAAGATAAACCAAGTACTCTCCTGCCTGTCTCAAAGATCACCTTGGCTGTGGTTGTCCAGTCCTCCGGACGATCCCCCTGTCCACCAAGAGCCTGTCTCACCTCTTCTCGAAAAGCCGCACAAAACTCTTCTTTTCTCAGCTTCCACCACATGGTTCTTTGCGCTGCCTTTGTCTTCTTAATTTTCCTCACCACCACCAGGGTCATCTTACACACCACCATCCTATTCTGTCTAGCTACACTCTCTCCTACCACTACCTAACAGCCAGTAACCTCCTTCAGATTACATCGTCTGCACAAACTGTAATACACCAGCGTGCTTCTACCTCCGCTCTTGTAGGCCACCCTATGTTCCTGCCTCTTCTGGAAGAAAGTGTTCACTACAGACATTTCCATCCTATTTGCAAAGTCTACCACCATCTGTCCCTCCAAGTTCCTTTCCTGGATGCCAAACTTACCCATCACTTCTCCATCACCCCTGTTTCCTTCACCAACAACCCTTACTACTTGTGAGCGCACACGCGTTTGTTACCTTGACAGCCCTGCTCTGAAAGTGCCCCTGAATCCTTTTCCAGTTTGAAAGTCAGACAATAATATGTTGGTTTACCTAGCCCCACAGTCAATTTTTTTTTTAGTGGCCTTGAAAATGAAATTTTAATCATGTCCATAATCGCCCTCTTCTGTAAATCGATATCATGCACATATTCAGCTCAACCAATCGGAGGACTATTTAGAACAAGTCAGAGGAGGTGAATAATACCAATATGACTCAGCCTGCATGAAGGTGTTTGTTGTCTGCTTGTGTGTGACGATTATGTCACAGATAGATCAACTTAATGTATTTCTCATTGAAATTGCTAAAAAAGCCACACACACATGCATCCATATAAAGTCTGCCATGCTAAAATCCATTGCTTTGCTTCCTAGTATTGATAAAATCGATTTATCGATTTATTGATTTATTTTATCAATATACAGTATGTCGTCCGTAAGGCCAACTTCCCAAGCACAGATCGATGTAGTTGGATTGAACTGAACTGGTCACTTGCCAAACATAGGGCACATATAGACAAGACACCACTAACACCCATGGACAATTTAGAGATGAAACGTGTTTGAAATGTGGGAGGAAGCCACACAAGCACATGGAGAACATACAAATTCCACAAAGGGAGGCCTGTGCTCGGATTTGAACCCCCTACCTCAGAACTGATATGCTAACCTCACTGTGCGGCCATGTTACAATAATACTTACAACACCTGTACAGATGATAAACCTTTGCAAAAGTTCTTACGATAAAAATAAAAATTATTCTAAATATGAAAAAAAGGTTAACTAGTGGCCCACAAGGGATGTTTTTGTCAGAGGTTCCACTTATAATTATTGTTTTGAATTTTTTACATTTATGCACCGGAGGCTTGTGTCTGACTTCCCTGTTTCGTCTTCCAGAATGTTTCCGTGGTCATTCAAGTTTGGTCGAGCGCTGATGGCCATCGATTATATGGTCTTTGCACTTCGTCTGATCCATATTTTTGCTGTCCACAAACAGCTTGGGCCCAAGATTATCATTGTTGGCAAAATGGTGACGGCAAAATACACAACACAAATACCAACACATTAAGTAAATCTCAAAGGATTAAAATATCTAACGAACGAATATCATCACAATTTTCTTTCCACAGATGAAAGACATTTTCTTCTTCCTCTTTTTCCTGGCTGTCTGGCTCATGGCCTATGGAGTAGCCAACCAGGCACTTCTCTACTTATATGATCCCCGACCCAACTGGATATTTCGCCGTGTCTTGCACAAACCATACATGCACATTTATGGACTACTTCCTGTGGAAGAAGTGGATGGTGAGTGACTTAGTCTCTTTGAAATCTAGAAAGGGCCTTTGTTTGCAATGACATCATTCTAAATTTTGATTAATTACTAAAATGGCAGTTAAACCATCAGTATTATTGCCATCTTACTTTTGAAACGGATAGTTTTCATTTTATTTCAAGTTTGTGATAGTATGCATTAACTTACAATATCATTGAACATGTGCAGACTTTTACAGGAATAGAAAAAAAAACAGGACAGCTGAAGGAATTCGGGAAAGGGAATTTTATAACAATAGTCCACAGAGTTAAATGAGGATGCAATTATTTTCTAACCTTAAGATGCAGACTTAGAGCTGCATTTGTGTGTGTGTGTGTGTGTATATATATATATATATATATATATATATATATATATGTATATATATATATATATACGCACACACACACACACACAAATGCCGACTGGTTAGCGAATCTGCCTCACAGTTCTGAGGACGAATACAGCTCCCCCTGTGTGGAGTTTGCATGTTCTCCCCCATGCCTGCGTGGGTGTTTTCCGGGTACTCCAGTTTCCTTCCACATTCCAAAAACATGCATGGTAGGTGTGAATGTGAGTGCGAATGGTTGTTTGTTTATACAGTATGTGCCCTGCGATTGGCTGGCGACCAGTTCAGGGTGTACCATCCCTCTACCCAAAGATAGCTGGGATAGGCTCCATCACACCCTCGGTGACCCTAGTGAGGATAAGCGGTATGGAAAATGGATGGATTTTATAATAATTATTAACAATAATTCATAAATAATGTCATGACATTCTAAATGTAGTCAGTGCTTTTGTTAGTGTTTAGGCCAGAACAGACGGCTCTGAAGGCCTTCACTGTGCAATGAAACTATATGAGCATGGCTGGTTTATACGTGCATTGTGGACATGAACACAGTTAAATATGGCTTGGTGGAAAGTCTATAAATGTATTCAATACACCTGGTCATTTGTACCTTTTAATCTACTTCCCATGTAGCGGAATTATTTCTAGACATCAACTGTACCGATAACAGGACACTAATTGAAGCAGGAGCAGAGCCCTGCATGAACACCTATGCCAACTGGCTGGTTATCCTCCTCCAGACTGTCTATCTACTGGTTACCAACATACTGCTAATCAATCTCCTCATCGCCATGTTCAGGTACACACTGAATGTTTCATTTGAAATGCATCATTACAGATCGCTGAGGTCCAAATTTTCTTTTCTTCCTTTCCCAGTTACACTTTCAACGAAGTTCAGGAGCGCAGTGACACCCACTGGAAGTTTCAGCGTTACAGCCTCATCGTGGAATACCACTCGAGGCCTTCTCTGGCCCCACCATTTATCATCATTTCACATCTTAATCTGTTAATCAAGAGATGTATACGCCGCATTCCCTCGGAAAAGAGAAAACACTTTGGTGAGAACAGCACAAAACTCAATTAGAAAATATTAATTGCAGAAACTTACTAAATGTTCCCCCATTGCAAAAACAGTTTAGAGTAACAGCAACAGCAGCAGTAACTTGCAACTTCAATATTAGGTACACCTATACATAAACTAGCTACAGTATTATCTAATATTATGGTTACTTTAGAAGGTAAAAATATAATGAACAACTCTCAGTCTTATGCTGTGCAGTTGAAACCTAAAACCCAACTACAGTAACAAACATATTGTTAAATTACACTCTGACATGGTTAATCCAAAGTCAACATTATTATTCTATTGTAAAGGCAGAATGTTTTGTAGTATCTCATTAATTTGTGCACATTTTCTGTACTACGTAATACAACGGCTGTTCTTTGTAAGAGCGAATGCACAATCATAGCTTAACAGTGTTAATTGGTTTGTTCGTTTGTTTTTAAATTAATTGTGTTTTACCACGGTTACCTCTCTAGTACATCAAACAGTGTGTTTCCCAGTCATTTTCAGGTTTGGCTTAACTTCAGGTATGGTTGCTTGAAACTTTTTCCCGTCAGACTGACGATACAGCCATCATAATCCATTCCCACACATACAGTATAAAGTGATTTAACATTGATGCCTCTGTGTAGGAAAAAATAGTTTCTATTTTGTGCTGCTGACATGCTTTAATATTAGCATGAAGTGAACTTTGTATTTGTGCTTTGCTTTACGTTTTCACATCTCTTATCAATGTGACACCCACAGTAGCAAATGTGCCTGGAATTGTTATAATTAGTCACACTGAAGTAAAATAATTTTGCTTAAAAAATATTGTATTATCATTGTACAGGTAATATACTGTAATTAGTACATCTTTGTGAGCAGAAAACCTCTGAATACGCTTGGGACTCACAAACAGTATCTGGCCATGACTGTTTTAGTCCATGAATCAACTCTTGGACCAAGGTTTTAACTTTTCTGCGGATACTTTCTGCTTATTCCCAAATTCCAAAGACATGAATGTTATAGTCACTGATGGTGTAGTGGTACACTCCCCTGACTTTGGTGCAGGCAGCGTGGGTGAATGTGAGTGCGAATGGTTGTCCGTGTCTATATGTGCCCTGTGACTGACTGGCGACCAGGTCAGGGTGTAGTCCGCCTTTCGCCCGAAGTCAGCTGGGATAGGCTCCAGCGTCCTGTGACCCTAACCAGGATAAGTGGTGTTGAAAATGGATGGATGAATGTTATATTCATTGATGACTTGCTTTTTTTTTCCAACCCTATGAGGACATGCTGTGTACTGAATATTCATTACTCACAAAAGGTTAGGGATATTGGGCTTTCTGGTGAAATTCCAGTATGAACCGAAAATGCATTTAAAGCTTTACACGTAAACTTCATTTGACCTTCTCTAAACTTCTGAATGCACAGTTTTTTTCACAACTTTCTCTCATTCTGCTGCTCTTGTTCTTGAAATAAATAAAAATAATTAAATAGGAGAAATGTGCATTAATTACTGAAACACTGAACAGTTGGACATATGTATTCAAAAGTTTAGAAAAGGTCAAATTAAGTTCACCTGTAAAGGTTATCTTGCATTATAGGTTCATCCTGAAATTTCACACAAAAGCCCAATACCGATAACTTTTTGTGTGCAGTCTATATATAATAAAGGGATGGATGGAGAAAGTGTTTCAAAATGTTTTTTTTAGAGCACTTTTGAAGAAACTTAAAGACTTAAAAAACCTAGACTAACTTCCTTCACTTGCTACGTTCCAGTGGTTTATTGTTCCGTTCTGCTCTCAGTTTTGGAGTTGCAGGGCATAAAGGCCAGCCGACTTAAGATGTGGGAGGCTATTCAGAAAGAGAACCTCCTCTCTGCTCAGAATAAGCGTCAAAGAGAGAGTGACACCGAGCGGCTTAAACGTACATCGGTCAAGTAAGTACTTCACGTATTATTCCTAAACTGGATTGATATAAATATACAACCCCAATTCCAATGAAGTTGAGACGTTGTGTTAAACATAAATAAAAACAGAATACAATGATTTGCAAATCATGTTCAACCTATATTTAATTGAATAGACTACAAAGACAATATATTTAATGTTCAAAGTGATAAATTTAATTGTTTTTACCAAATACTTAGAATTTTATGGCTGCAACACGTTGCAAAAAAGCTGGGACAGGTGGCAAAAAAGACTGAGAAAGTTGAGGAATACTCATCAAACACCTGTTTGGAACATCCCACAGGTGAACAGGCTAATTGGGAACAGGTGCGTGCCATGATTGGGTATAAAAGTAGCTTCCCTGAATTGCTCAGTCATTCACAAGCTAAGATGGGGCGATGTTCACCTCTTTGTGAACAAGTGCGTGAGAAAATAGTCGACCAGTTTAGGGAAGATGTTCCTCAACGTACAATTGCAAGGAATTTAGGGATTTCATCATCTACGGTCCATAATATCATCAAAAGGTTCAGAGAATCTGGAGAAATCACTGCATGTAAGCGGCAAGGCAGAAAACCAACATTGAATGCCCGTGACCTTCGATCCCTCTGGCGGCACTGCATCAAAAACTGACATCAATGTGTAAAGGATATCACCACATGGGCTCAGGAACACTTCAGAAAACAAATGTCTGTAAATACAGTTTGGCGCTACATCCGTAAATGCAACTTGAAACTCTACTATGCAAAGCAAAAGCCATTTATCAACAACACCCAGAAACTCCGCCGGCTTATCTGGGCCCGAGCTCATCTAAGATGGACTGATGCAAAGTGGAAAAGTGTTCTGTGGGCCGACGAGTCCACATTTCAAATTGTTCTTGGAAATTGTGGACGTCGTGTCCTCCGGGCCAGAGGAAAAGAACCATCTGGACTGTTATGGACGCAAAATTCAAAAGCCAGCATCTGTGATGGTATGGGGCTGTGTTAGTGCCAATGGCATGGGTAACTTACACATCTGTGAAGGCACCATTAATGCTGAAAGGTACATACAGGTTTTGGAGAAACATATGCTGCCATCCAAGCAACGTCTTTTTCATGGACGCCCCTGCTTATTTCAGCAAGACAATTCCAAAGCACGTTCTGCATGTGTTACAACAGCGTGGCTTCGTAGTAAAAGAGTGCGGGTACGAGACTGGCCTGCCTGCAGTCCAGACCTGTCTCCCATTGAAAATGTGTGGCGTATTATGAAGCGTAAAATACGACAACGGAGACCCCGGACTATTGAACAGCTGAAGCTTTACATCAAGCAAGAATGGGAAAAAATTCCACCGACAAAGCTTCAACAATTAGTGTCCTCAGTTACCAAACGTTTATTGAATGTTGTTAAAAGAAAAGGTGATGTAACGCAGTAGTAAACATGACCCTGTCCCAGGTTTTTGGGAACGTGTTCCAGCCATAAAATTCTAAGTTAATGATTATTTGCTAAAAAAAAATAAAGTGTATCAGTTCGAACATTAAATGTCTTTGTAGTGTATTCAATTAAATATAGGTCGAACATGATTTGCAAATCATTGTATTCTGTTTTTATCTATGTTTAACACAACAGCCCAACTTCATTGGAATTGGGGTTGTACAATATACAATTTAATTTATCATCATTTCTCATTGTGAGAACAATTATTACAGTAAATCTTTGGCTTGCAACACAAAGCAAAAAAATCGATCAAACAAGTCGCAGGTTGGGGCACTTCTAAGTCAAGGGACTACTGACTTTAACAACATGTTGGAATGGCACTGTAATGAATAGAGTATTCAACTGTCACTCAGTCAAACCCCTCACCACAGAGAAGCAGACCTTCTCATATCAGACGGCATTGTCATGTCTGCCGGAGCAGAAGAGGTGCAGAGAGTTATTACAAACCCAAAGTTGGGATGTTGTGTATAATGTAAATGAAAATGAAATACAATGTATTTGCAAATCCTTTTTCATCCATATTCAGTTGAGTACACTGGAAAAACAAGACATTTGATGTTCAAACTGATGAACGTTATTGTTTTTTTGCAAATATTCTATTATTTTACTGGGAACATTGAGGAATACTCACAAAACACCTTTTTGGGGCATTCTAAAGCTGACGAGATTAATTGGAAACAGGTGAGTGTCATAATTGGGTATAAAAGGAGCATCCCCGAAAAGGATATCCCAGCTGACTTGGAGAGAAAGGCGGACTACAGCCTGAAGTGGTCGCCAGTCAGTCGCAGGGCACATATAGACACGGACAACCATTTGCACTCACATTCACACCTTCACTGAGTGGGAACTGAACCCACGCTGGCCGCACCATCGTCAGGCGAGTGTACTACTACATCATCAGTGACCACTTCAACATTAAATACAGTGGCTTTGTAGTGTATTGAATTCAATATTCTTTGAAAAGGATTTGCAAATCATTGCATTCAGTTTTTATTCTCATTTTACACAATGTTCCAACTTCATTGGAATAGGGGTTTGCAATCCCATCCATCCATCCATCCATTTTCTGGGCCGCTTCTCCTCACTAGGGTCGCGGGCTGCTGGAGCCTATCCCAGCTGTCATCGGGCAGGAGGCGGGGTACACCCTGAACGGGTTGCCAGCCAATCGCAGGGCACATACAAACAAACAACCATTCACACTCACATTCACACCTACGGGCAATTTAGAGTTGGCAATTAACATACCACGCATGTTTTTGGAATGTGGGAGGGAACCGAAGTGCCCGGAGAAAACCCATGCAGGCACGGGGAGAACATTCAAACTCCACACAGGCGGGGCCGGGGATTGAACCCCGGTCCTCAGAACTGTGAGGCAGACTCTCTCACCAGTCGCTCACCGTGCCGCCGGTTTGCAATCCCACATGGTATAATTCTTCTCTGCTGTATATTTTGTGTTGCACACCACACAGAACCAGATCACACACATGCATGTTTACACAGATACTGTATCCAGGTTGTCTAAATTATTTTGCATGTCTGTTTATGTAGGGTGGAGAGTGTACTGAAGCACATGGCACAGAACCGTGACCATGACCGGCGTTTGCAGCTCCTTGAGACAGAGGTCAGCGATATTGGAATTGATGCAATTCACATGCAAGAGCCATACATAATTCATACCACTTATCTGGTGCACGGCCGGAGGCGTTATTAGGATTCCCACATAGTTTCCAGGCAGGATGCGCCCCACTGCAACATGATTGGATCCTGCGTCATATTTCAACAACATATTTATATGAAATAAAAACAAAGTTTGTTATGGGCACGGTGCACGACTGGTTAGCATGTCTGCCTCTCAGTTCTGAGGACCTGGGTTCAAATCCGGCCTCGCCTGTGTGGCGTTTGCATGTTCTCCCCATGCCTGCGTTGGTTTTATCCGGGTACTCCGGTATCCTCCCACATCCCAAAAAAACATCATGGTAGGTTAATTGAAATTGTTCATAGGTGTGAATGTGACTGGTTGTTTGTTTATATGTGCCCTGCGATGGGCTGGAGACCAGTTCAGGGCGTTCCCCGCCTCTCGAAGGTAGCTGGGATAGGCTCCAGCATGCCTGCGACCCTAGTGAGGATAAGCCGTGTAGAAAATGGATGGATGGAAGTTTGTTATGGTTGCGTCTAGGGCTAAGCTTGGGGCGGTTTAGGATGGGTCAAGGTTAGGATTAGGGTGGGTTACAGTTAGTGGGAAACATAATGCAGCCCTATGGGGGGCACAAGTCAGTGCAAACTGTAGGCCGGTCCCAAGCCCGGATAAATGCAGAGGGTTGCGTCAGGAAGGGCATCCGGCTTAAAACCTTGCCAAACAAATATGAGCGTTCATCCAAAGAATTCCATACCGGATCGGTCGTGGCCCGGGTTAACAACGTCCGCCACCGGCGCCGTCAACCTGCAGGGCGCTGTTGGAAATTCAGCTACTGTGGGTCGAAGTCGAAGTCAAAGAAGAAGAAGAAGAAGAGGTGGAAAGCGGGTTCTTCGGCAGAAAGAGAAGAGGAAAACACAGAGCCTAGAACTGACTTTGAATGTTGGGACTATGACAGGAAAATCCCGGGAGTTGGTTGACATGATGATTAGGAGAAAGGTTGATATATTGTGTGTCCAGGAGACCAGGTGGAAAGGCAGTAAGGCTAGAAGTTTAGGGGCAGGGTTTAAATTATTTTACCATGGTGTAGATGGGAAGAGAAATGGAGTCGGGGTTATTTTAAAAGAAGAGTTGGCTAAGAATGTCTTGGAGGTGAAAAGAGTATCAGATCGAGTGATGAGGCTGAAATTTGAAATTGAGGGTGTTATGTGTAATGTGATTAGTGGCTATGCCCCACAGGTAGGATGTGACCTAGAGGTGAAAGAGAAATTCTGGAAGGAGCTAGATGATGTAGTTCTGAGCATCCCAGACAGAGAGAGAGTCGTAATTGGTGCAGATTGTAATGGACATGTTGGTGAAGGTAATAAGGGTGACGAAGAAGTGATGGGTAAGTACGGTATCCAGGAAAGGAACTTGGAGGGACAGATGGTGGTAGACTTTGCAACAAGGATGCAAATGGCTGTAGTGAACACTTTTTTCCAGAAGAGGCACGAACATAGGGTGACCTACAAGAGCGGAGGTAGAAGCACACAGGTGGATTACATCTTGTGCAGACGATGTAATCTGAAGGAGGTTACCAACTGTAAGGTAGTGGTAGGGGAGAGTGTGGCTAGACAGCATAGGATGGTGGTGTGTAAGATGACTCTGGTGGTGGGGAGGAAAATTAGGAAGACAAAGGCAGAGAAGAGAACCATGTGGTGGAAGCTGAGACAGGACGAGTGTTGTGCAGCTTTTCGGGAAGAGGTGATACAGGCTCTCGGTGGACGGGAAGAGCTTCCAGAAGACTGGACCACTGCAGCCAAGGTGATCAGAGAAGCAGGCAGGAGAGTACTTGGTGTATCTTCTGGCAGGAAAGGAGAGAAGGAGACTTAGTGGTGGAACCTCACAGTACAGGAAATCATACAAGGAAAACGGTTAGCTAAGAAGAAGTGGGACACTGAGAGGACCGAGGAGAGGCGAAAGGAATACATTGAGATGCGACACAGGGCAAAGGTAGAGGTGGCAAAGGCAAAACAAGAGGCATATGATGACATGTATGGCAGGTTGGACACTAAAGAAGGAGAAAAGCATCTATACAGGCTGGCCAGACAGAGGGATAGAGATGGGAAGGATGTGCAGCAGGTTAGGGTGATTAAGGATAGAGATGGAAATATGTTGACTGGTGCCAGCAGTGTGCTAGGTAGATGGAAAGAATACTTCGAGGAGTTGATGAATGAGGAAAATGATAGAGAAGGGAGAGTAGAAGAGGCAAGTGTGGTGGACCAGGAAGTGGCAATGATTAGTAAGGGGGAAGTTAGAAAGGCATTAAAGAGAATGAAAAATGGAAAGGCAGTTGGTCCTGATGACATTCCTGTGGAGGTATGGAAGCATCTAGGAGAGGTGGCTGTGGAGTTTTTGACCAGCTTGTTCAATAGAATTCTAGTGCGTGAGAAGATGCCTGAGGAATGGAGGAAAAGTGTACTGGTGCCCATTTTTAAGAACAAAGGTGATGTGCAGAGCTGTGGCAACTATAGAGGAATAAAGTTGATGAGCCACACAATGAAGTTATGGGAAAGAGTAGTGGAGGCTAGACTCAGGACAGAAGTGAGTATTTGCGAGCAACAGTATGGTTTCATGCCTAGAAAGAGTACCACAGATGCATTATTTGCCTTGAGGATGTTGATGGAAAAGTACAGAGAAGGTCAGAAGGAGCTACATTGTGTCTTTGTAGATCTAGAGAAAGCCTATGACAGAGTACCCAGAGAGGAACTGTGGTACTGCATGCGGAAGTCTGGAGTGGCAGAGAAGTATGTTAGAATAATACAGGACATGTACGAGGGCAGCAGAACAGCGGTGAGGTGTGCTGTCGGTGTGACAGAAGAATTTAAGGTGGACGTGGGACTGCATCAGGGATCAGCCCTGAGCCCCTTCCTTTTTGCAGTGGTGATGGATAGGCTGACAGATGAGGTTAGACTGGAATCCCCGTGGACCATGATGTTTGCAGATGACATTGTGATCTGCAGTGAAAGCAGGGAGCAGCTGGAGGAACAGTTAGAAAGATGGAGGCATGCACTGGAAAGAAGAGGAATGAAGATTAGCCGAAGTAAAACAGAATATATGTGCATGAATGAGAGGGGTGGTGGGGGAAGAATGAGGCTACAGGGAGAAGAGATGGCAAGGGTAGAGGACTTTAAATACTTGGGGTCAACCGTCCAGAGCAATGGTGAGTGTGGTCAGGAAGTGAAGAAACGGGTCCAAGCAGGTTGGAACGGGTGGAGGAAGGTGTCAGGTGTGTTATGTGACAGAAGAGTCTCTGCTCTGATGAAGGGCAAAGTTTATAAAACAGTGGTGAGGCCAGCCATGATGTATGGATTAGAGACAGTGGCACTGAAGAGAAAACAGGAAGCAGAGCTGGAGGTGGCGGAAATGAAGATGTTGAGGTTCGCTCTCGGAGTGACCAGGTTGGATAAAATTAGAAATGAGCTCATCAGAGGGACAGCCAAGGTTCGATGTTTTGGAGACAAAGTTAGAGAGAGCAGACTTCAATGGTTTGGACACGTCCAGAGGAGAGAGAGTGAGTATATTGGTAGAAGGATGATGAGGATGGAGCTGCCAGGCAAGAGAGCTAGAGGAAGACCAAAGAGAAGGTTGATGGATGTCGTGAGGGAAGACATGATGGCAGTTGGTGTTCGAGAGGAGGATGCAGGATATAGGCTCTCATGGAAAAGGATGACGCGCTGTGGCGACCCCTAACGGGACAAGCCGAAAGGAAAAGAAGAAGAAGAAGACAGTTAGTGGGAAACATATTAACATATAAACATATTATTTTTTAGTCTGTGGGTATCACTTCAAGTCCATTCAGAGCAAAACTTACACATTGTCATAGAATTTCTATAAAAGATCAGCGCCATAGACAATGGATGGATTTTATTTGATTTGTGCGGCTTGGATCTGTCTGTTTTCATATCCATTCTCTCTCTCTCTCTCTCTCTCTCTCTCTCTCGCTCTCACTCTCTCTCTCTCTCTCTCTCTCTCTCCCCTAGATGGAGTTCTGCTGCAACGCCCTCTCCTGGATGATGGACGCTATGTCTCAGAGTAATCTGATTACAAGCAACCGCCCTCATCCAATCCAAAGAGGTAAAGAGGTCTCCTTAACACCTTGGTAGAGAAACTTTTATCCACTTTCTTCAGCAACACATTTTCACAATGTTATCATTGTGGAGATTTTGATAATCTGCTGATAAGGTATTTATTCTGTTTTTTTCCCCCCAATTTGTAGATTTGTCGCCAAGCTGAAGCCCCTGAAAATGGTTCACATGCACACATGCACGCACACACACATTCATGCACATGCTGTTTACTGAGGGGCAAAGTTTTTGTTTTATTTGCGTTGAATTTCCTTTATTTCATTTTTGTAAAGCTTTTTATTGGGTTTATGTTTACATTACATTCAATTTTATTTAATTTCAATTGAGTAAAAGTAAAATTTTGTGCATGTTTTTGCATCTGTTTGAGAGTTATTTGTAGAGTGGATAACAAAATCCCTATCCTGATAACTCTTGATGAACTTCATATTTTATCCATCCATCCATTTCCTGTACCGCTTCTCCTCACTAGGGTCGTGGGCATGCTGGAGCCTATCCCAGCTATCTTTGGGGCGAGAGGCGGGGTACACCCTGAACTGGTCACCAGCCAATCGCAGGGCGCATATAAACAAACAACCATTCACACATACAGGCAATTTGGTGTCTTCAATCAACCTACCATGCACGTTCTGGGGATGTGGGAGGAAACCGGAGTGCCCGGAGAAAACCCACGCAGGCACAGGGAGAACATGCAAACTCCACATAGGCGAGGCCGGGATTTGAACCCCGGTCCTCAGAACTGTGAGGCAGATGTGCTAACCAGTCGCTCACCGTGCCACTTTATATTTTATATGAAAATAAATTCCAGAATATGTGTAACATTTCTCAAGTCAATACCAGCATTATTACCATTCCTCATTCTTGCTCCATTTAATCACAGCTCACTGTTTGTTGTTTGCTGATGTATTTCCTAGCTCAAAAACATTTCAGGTGGTCAGAGACAGCACCACTGTCCGGTGTTTGAATTGGAATGAGAAAAACCAGCTGTTGGAACCACTATTTTTAAGAATGGTGACAAAATAAAAGATAAAGGCCAATTAGAAGCCATATGAACACAGCCGCAATAAAACTACGACTGAAACTAGGGAAAGACCCCACTCAGCCAGCTAATTACCATCTGCTGTCACTAATTGATACGGACATAAAAATCATTTTTCAAGCTTTAGCCTACAAACTAGAAAAAATCATTCCATCGATAATACATTGTGACCAAACACGTTTTATTAAAGGATGGAGCTCCACCAACAATGTCAGGTGATAAACCCAATAAGTATGTTTTAGCGTAACAATCTGAAAACAATTGTCTTATCACGAGACGCAGAAAAAGCTTTTGACAAAGTCAACTGGGGGCTCATGTACAAAAGGTGCGTACGCACAAAAACGTGTCGTCCGTTCTTTTTCACAGCAAAGGTCAGACGCATCAAGAGTAAAATGACCGTGGAAATGTGCGGTGCCTCACGCCAACTTCATGGCTCGCGTATGCACGTTTCTGCAGCTTTTGGTGCTTTGGCGACACTTAGAGGTGATGCTGGGAAACTGTTATAATAAATCACTGATATTTGTGAGGACACCTATTAATTGATCAGGGTGATCATTTATGACGCCTATTGCCCTCACAATCACTTCTTGTGACTCCAGCAGATGCACTGAAAAAACAGAGTCCTTTGAATTTACTTAATTTGAACATGTACAAACGGTTGCACATGATTAAAATGTGTTGAAATGACATAATTTACCCCTCTTCTCCTAAAAAAAACATGATTTTTTTTTATCAATGTGTATGTCCTTTCCTGTGTATTAAAATAATAAATTATTATTATTATTATTATATATATTATATTATTATAAAGTAATCACAAAGGAGTCAAAGTTTTTGATATCCTCTCTGATATGCTGATGTGCTTCTATTTGAATTGAAAAGATTTATTACAAATACCATACATACAACATTTACGCATGAACGTTTATCTCACAGGGCTGAGTGTAGGTTACTGTATGAACACATTTGTTGTGAGTTATAAAAATACATGGTATTAACCTTGTGGGGTGATCCGAGTCAGCCACATGTGCTCCCAGCACCCCTGAGAGAGCAGCGCCATCCATCCTCAATGTCCCGGCTCAGCAACTCCATGCATGGAAAATACGCATCCCTGGCTGATTCACTTCAGTGCAAGTCACCGGAGTAAACTCAGGCAATGACAAAAAAATGTACATTGTTAATTATGTTGTGTTGTGCAAGATTGGCTCATGCGGTGATGCAAAGTACATCAACATACATTGATGCTGAGCTGTGTCGACGGCCAAGAATTTTAGCTCACTGGTTCGAGACCCTTGTCCTGCATGCTTACGTGAGCGTGGCCTGCTAATTAGCACAAGCCTGCTATTAGCAACAAGACCAGCAATCAAGATGCCTCCCTTTTCCACTGAGGACTATCACGGACTGCTACAGAGGATGTCAATCCTGGAAACGAAAATCCACCATCTTGAAGTGTATGTGGATGTAAATGGACAGTCAGGGAACGAAACCACTTTACCGATGTCTCAAAATGGTGAGCAGAAGTGTGCTAACAGAAAGCCACTTAGCTCAACAAAGAGGACAGATGTGGACTGTGGAAACGGTAATGCATCATCCAGCAGTTCTCCCTGGAATTTACTGGGAGAAAACCGCAAAGATATGGGACAACTTCTACAAGGGAGGACACAACACCAGCAGATTACCGAGGAATTCTTTTTTTTTTTGATGGATTTTAGCTCTTTTGAATATCTCTATTTTTTAGTTAAAGGTGACCCTAAGATTATTGTTTTAATAATTTATAGACTTCTAAGATACAATAGAAAATTTGGGGGGGATTTTTCAGAACTGCTGTCAACTATTTTGTCATACCGGGAGACTTAAACATTCATGTTGACAATAACGGGAAATCTAAAGAACTCTCTGGTCTACTTGACACATTTGACCTCTCTCAACATATTAAGAGTCCAACCCATACTCAAGGTCACATCTTAGACCTGGTCATCTCTAAGGATGTTGAGATTTTATCAATTGACATTCAGGATATGACCATTTTGGTGTATTCTTTGAATTACACATTCTTCCAAAAGTTCAGACAACCTCTTTGTCTATTAAGAAAAGGTACATAAATGAGAGCACCACCACTAAGTTTATGGAGACCATAGCTGTGCCGCAAACTGTGAATGCGGAGACAGTTAATGAACTTTTAGATAATTTCACCTGGAAAATCTCAAATGTCATGAATGCTCTCGCTCCTATTAAAACTAAGACAATCTTGAGGCGACCTAGAACACCGTGGAGGAGCACAATGATGGTAAAGACCGCTAAATCAAAGTGTAGGAAATGAGAATGTAAGTGGAGAAAAACTAAACTCCAAATTGACTACGACCTCTACAGACAAAGTCTTTGTAATTTTAACCAAGAGTTATTCAGGGCGAGACAGTACCATTTTTCTGAAATCATCAATAAGAACTCCAACAATACTCGCACTCTGTTTGCTGTGGTTGACAAACTCACAACCCCCCGAATCAGATCGCTTCAGAACTCCTAACAGCAGATCAATGTAATTAATTTGCTTGTTATTTTAGTGAAAAATTACAATCCACCAGGTTAAATATCAGCACAAATCAGCAAAATGATAAAAATTATACTACATCTGAAGCCACCCTAGAAAAACTCTATTACCATGTCAGAATTTCATACAGTTGACCACAAAACTAGCGAAAACGGTTCACCAGCTGAAACCATCAATGAGCTGTCTTGACTCAATACCATCTGACTTTTTCAAAGCTATTGCGAAGTCTGTGCTAGCTGATTTGCAGCAAATAATCAATTGCTCACTTCAGTCAGGCGAGTTTCCTAAAGCTCTTAAAGTAGCTGCCGTTAAGCCTCTGCTAAAAAAAATTGAACGCTGGACACTGCTTTAATTGTACTTTTATTTTATTTTTTCTCTTTGTTTTAAATGTTTGTAAGCTGTTTTTTTTCTTTGTTTTTAATTGCTTTTAATCATGTAAAACACATTGAGTTGCCTTGTGTATGTAATGCGCTATATAAATAAATTTGCTATGCTTTGCTTCCCCTCCTGTCCTTGTCCTGTCCTATCTTGTCCTGTCCTCCCCTCATAGGGTGTAGCACTACTGCCCCATACCACACTCATATCTAATGTGTCAGTGTTCTCGGTATAATTATTTACTAGCCTTGTTTACGGCTAGTGCTTTGTCTTCTGTTGTCTTGTTTTTTCACTCCCCTCTAGAAATCTTGTTCTGTTCAACTGTTTGACTTTGATTCTCAATAAATATTCATCAAAATACTAAGAAATGTGAAATGTGTTCAAGGATTTCAGGTCATTGTGCATGCAACTGATATTTAATTGACTGTACTACTCACACTGTACTTAGCAGGGAGGACAGAGACATCGGCCTATCTCGTGTGCCACCAGCCTCCACGTCACAGCGCTGCCCCATGGCAGCACATACACAGTGTAAGGCACTGCTAAGCAGTGTGAAAAGGCCATAACACTTCGGGGCACCACAAAAGGTACAGCACCACTTCGGGGCGCCACAAAAGGTACAGGACCTCGGATGCTGCCTGAGGTCTGCCTATTGAGGGTTACTGCTTTAGATGCTGACTGCGCACGATTTTTTAACTTGTTGAGTGAGTTTAACCATTGTTACAGACCTTTTAGGGAATGGCATTGTTTTAGTTATAAACACTGTTACATGCAAATAATCATCCAAGCAGTTGAAATCCGTTTGCATGTTATATTTAAATAATAGTGATAGCGTAATAGGTTTCAGCATTGCACAAGTGTGGTGGATCACTGACATGACAAGGTGAAAATTCTTCTCGGAACGGTGAGTAGTTAAGCATCTGTTGTCCACAGGGAGCACCAAAGTGGGGGAGAGGTCCCTATGGATAAATTAAATAAATGGGTCAGTTGAGCTGGATACAGTTTTAGACACATGAAAAGTGTTTTATACAACCAGTTGCCCTTCACCCTTCTTGGATGTCTGTGACCTGGATGACTGGGAATCCTCAAAGACATTTTGCAAATTCACAATTCTGCCCTTTGGAGGCAACATGTAGCAAAGCTTAAAACTCATTCTTAAAAAAAAAACAACTGTCTGTGCTTTACGAGTGTTGTGTATTCTCCTGTGCACAAATGTTAAGTAATGTCTTACCTGAATTTATTCCCAATTATGCTGATTTTTATTTATCATTAAGTGTGTTTCTGTGTGGTACACGGAATGGTTTGCTAAGTTAATTCATGAGACCAAAACTACATGGTACTGACATGAGCTTGGCTAAAGGCTGGCCCACACTTTAGCCAGTCCTTACATGGAAAGAGATGGGGCATGGGATCATATTGAGGGAAGCCAATGAACCCGGCCGGGATAATGTCAAATCGACTTGATGAATGGGCTGATGCAGCACACTTTGCTGTCATTTTGTCACCTCACGACACCTCGTATGACATTTAAAAAATATGTATATATTGACTTTGATTTGTTTTCCAAATATATAGGCATAAAGCTTCATAGCCCATCAGAAATTATTCCAAGCTGATCTAATGATACCTGATGATTTGGATGATTATTTTTGAAGAGGTTAAACATAACTAAATGGGTCGAGTGGGTTAATGCAGGCAGAGTCATGGGCGCAAGTAAGAGGAAAGAAATGTCTTTGGCATGTCTGAGCTCATCTCCACTTTCAACCACTTTGCAGTCTTCATCTCAACGCAACCTCCTTCTGCTACCCCTTTTAAACTCCGCTGTCTCCTACTGCTGCCTGTCTATCACAAGTTCTATCACAGTGACATGCGGTGGGGGTTATGCTGGTGAAGCGCTGGCATTCAATTCAGATTTCCTTATTTATAAGCCAAACAAAGTTGCTTGGCAGCCTGACATTCATGACTGGTGAAAAAAACCCCACATACATACATACAGTACATACACACACACGCCCATATATATGTATGTGTGTGTGTATGTGTTTTTTTTTGAGTGCATTCATTACAGGTCATTACATATTGGAGACGTGAGGAGAGATAGAAACAGACATTTGCCAATTACAAGCCTCCTCAACCCAGTTAGCGAGGAACTGCGAAATCTGAAGTGAGGCACGGCTACCGCACTTCTTGTACTGTACAAACGTATTGAACAGGAAATACATAAATTCAGCAATTTTGCCTGTGAAATTTTGGGGATTCCAGTCAGAAGACCATTACAAGAAGTCAAGTCTGCTTAAGATAAACGCATGGATGAGCTTCTCCAGGGGCCTCATGTACAAAAGGTGCGCATGCACAAAAACGTGGCGTACGTTCTTTTTCATGGCAAAGTTCAGATGTATCAAGAGTGAAATGACCGTGGAAATGTGCGGTGCCTCACGTCAACTGCATAGCTGGCGTACGCACGTTTCGACAGCTTTTGGTGCTTTGGCGACATTTTGAGGTGATGCTGGGAAACTGTTCTCATAAATCTGCACATCAGAGACACATGAACAATTAGCACTGATGAACAATTAATGCCCGACAACATTTGATTTCAACAATGTAAAAGATGAAAGGACTCTGAATTCACTTGTTAACCAGTGTATTTAATGAATCACTGATATTTGTGAGGACACCTATTAATTGATCAAGGCGATCATTTATGCCGCCTATTGCCCTCACAATCGCTTCGTGACTCCAGCACATGCCCTGGGAAAAAAAAGTCCTTTGAATGTACATAATTTGAACATGTACATCAGTTCCACATGATTAAAATGTGTTGAAATGACATAATTTACCCCTCTTCTCCTAAAAAAAAAAAAAATTTTTCTTCAGTGTGCGTGTCCTCTCCTGTGTATTAAAATAATAAATTGAGTCATCAAAAAGGACTCAAAGTTTTTGAAATCCTCTTTGATATGCTGATGTGCTTCTATTTGACTTCAAAAGATTGATTACAAATACCATACATACATTTACGCATGAACCTCTATCTCACAGGGCTGAGTGTAGGTTACTGTATGAACACATTTGTTATGAGTTATAAAAATACATGGTATTAATCTTGTGGGTTAATCAGAGTCAGCCACGTGCTCCCACCACCCGAAAGAGTAGTGTCACCCCATGATCGCAGCGATTCTCTCCTCGAACGGGGTGAGGCCCTCCGCGCCGGTTCTTTCGTTTGTTTTGGCCACACTTTGGCGGTGGGCAGCTGTCCTCTGCTTCACATCCACCATGTCTGAGCACTTTTTTTTTTTTTTTTTTTAGTTCAGCGTGTGTACGCTGTTCTGACTCAACAGCATTGACAGCCGCACACGCGCTGTCCCATTCGCTCCTCTTTCGCGCGTTGTTAACGCCAGACGACAGCGTGCCAAAAGATGGCTTCACATTCAGAAAAAATATTTTTCTTCATTACCTTGCTCATTGTCCTTTTTTCCTGATCATGCAGAGATCGGGATCTCAGGTGCAGGGTTCATTTAAATATGATTTGCATATTTAAACGTGGGCGTGGACATGTGCGCTCATTTCCACGTTGATTGGAATGTATGAAGGAAATGTGCTTGGATTCATGCGTACGCACAGATTCATACATCTGGATATTTCTGTGCGTACGTTTCCTGATTTTGAGCCACGTCTGGATATGTTCTTCAGATGGTAAAAGGCTATTTTGGTAATTGATTTGATATAACTGGCGGCACGGTGGTCGACTGGTTAGCGCGTCTGCCTCACAGTTTTGAGTTTATTCTTAATTGAATAAAGTTTTGGATCCAGTTATTTATCTGTTTTAGATCGTGACACATCACCTCAATTGAACTGTAGTCATCTGGAGACACTGCTAGATATAACTGTGTGTCATCTGCATAGCTATGATAGTCAACATTAAGGTTCTGAAGAATTTGGCCCAACGGTACCATAGACAGGCTGAACAGGAGGTGTCGAAAAACTGACCCTTGAGGGACCCCATAGGTCATTGCCATTCGATGAAATTGAACACTTCCAATGGTTACAAAATAACTCCTTTCCTCCAGGTAGGACCTAAACATTTTAAGGACTGTTCCATTTAGTCCAACCCACGTTTCTAACCTATTCAGCAGTATATTATGATCTACCTTATCAAAAGCCACACTGAGATCCAACAAGACCTTATATCATTCAGCACTTTGATAAGAGTTGATTCAGTGCTATGATGAGTTCAAATTTGTCAAAAAGTCAGTTTAAGTAAAAAAAAATAAAAATTGCTGAATTGATTAAAAATAACTTTCTTTACAGTCCTGGCTATGAAGGGGAGATTTGAGATGGGTCTGTAGCTTGCTAGCATGGAAGCTTCCAGCATTCTATTTTTTTTTTTTAGAAGAGGCTTAATAGCAGCTGCTAATGACAGCTACTAATGGCAGCTTCGAAAGATAAGTCCACATAGGTTTATGGCAAAACTTCATACTTTTAAGATCATGTTTGGCAGTGTACTTAAATGAATAACGCAGAATTACTGTAGGGGCAACAAGTGTAATTCCTCAAAATGCAACAATCCGCGCTCAAATGTAAGGTTGCGATGCAACCTGAATGCTATTTTCCGACCTGGACAATATGAAAAAAGACAAAAGTTCTGTCTCTATTGTTGTGAGTGACCATCTAAGGAAATAAGTTAATTTTTTGTGCTTGTTTGTGTAGTTTTTTTTTTTTCCTTTTCTCGTTGTGATGCCACCACAGAGAGATACCAGTGATGGCAAAGAGGGAAAGTGTAGGACCACATGTTGAACTTACTGTCTGACCATTTGTGAACTTCTTGTTTTATATGGAGAATTTTTTTTTCCAGCTTTCTGCCACAGATCTCATCCTGGTCTACATTATGTCTAGGTGAGACTTGACAGAGGCTTTTTGATACTGTGCTTGTCCCACACCAGCACAGCACAGGAGGCTCACATTACACTGACTGTGGCGTTGTGTGGTTTTAAATAGTTCAGTTGTCAACTCCCCCCTCCACAAATCTATCTATTTTGGGGATGGTGTGTAGGGGGAGGGACAGAGAAGTAGATGGTCCCCAGATGAGTTTCTGGGCTTGGCCTACATGCTCTGACTGAATCAGCATCATGTTGATACTGGAAGCATGCAGAGTTATTAAGAGCATATTTGAAGCGATCCGGTAGCTCACAAAATATAGCCCAGCAGTCTGAGGCATACCCTAACTGGCTACCCCACCATGCGTCAATGTTCATTGCAGGTCATTACACCTTGGATGAGTTGTGAATGCATGTTGAGAATGCACAACCACATCAAAACTGAGTAACAACGTCATGGACGTCCAACCATGGAGATGCCCAGCAGATGTCATGGGTGGTAGGGGAATTTATCAGTGAAGTGAGGCTACATTTTTTTTTTTTTTAATTACAAACTCTTCCTTTAAGTGATTCAATTCATTCCACACTCAAACTGCTTCCTTAAAAAAAAAGAAGTTTATTAATTGTACAGGAAATTTTAAGTACCTTTTATAGTTAGACTATTTTAAAACATGATTAAATAAAGTAAAACTACTCACCTTTTGAAGGTGCCCGACAGACAGTTAATGGTAACTAGGCAGCATAAGAAAATCTTGACCCTTACAATTGCTTTGTCATTAAGTACTGTATAAGAATATCAGGAACGTTTGGGTTGATCTCCAAACAACACGGCCTGTTGATGGAAATATCATATATATATAATGCTTCCGCATTGGGATCATCTCCAGAAGCACCAACCTATCCCACGGGGGAACCCGGAGGAGGCATGGTGGATAGTGGTTGTCAGAGTTTTCAATTAAACCTAATAATGAATGTTTTTGAGAGGAAGTCAAAAACCCAGGCTAGCGCAGGGATAACATGAAAACTCAACACAGTAAGGTCGGAGCCAAGATTCGAACACTAAAACCTTGGGACTGTGAGGCTTAACCACCAACCCAACGTGCTGCCTTGTACAATGTCAAATAAAACACATATTTTTCAATTAATCAAACTTTATTTATAGTGTTTTTCCAACAAAAAAAATGCAACTAGTGCTTAACCTGGATTTAAATAAAAAACAACCTCCTGCCACTCATCCACAAGGACAAAGAAACACACACACGTGCACACACACAGTAAAAACAGGTTAACATAATGACATAAGGACCTAAGATGAGTACAGAACATCCAGGTGAGGAAACATCAACTCAAGGAGCCGTCTGCACCAGGACCAATTTTTAGTCTCAACTAATAGAGCATATCAACTTGTACATTAAGGGGGAACAATAGGTTGTCACTGAGGTGGTACATATTTTGTGGACAATAGTTGCATTACTTTCATAGTTTGGCGTTATATATGTATTTTTTTGGTCCTGGAAAAGATAGATTTGATGATGGTTATGGAAAGCCAGTGAGTGTCACCTGTTCCTTATAATCCCCGTCCCTTTTAATCAGGCCCCTCTACACTGAGTAATTTATGGATGCAAGCCTGCCCACCAACATTTGCCACTGTCAGTCAATCTGAACCGCCCCCCACCAGTCAAGTCTTATCATTTTACCTCATGGGTTGGTCTCACGCTTTTTCAGTCTACTCCTGCCAGTGTCTCCAACACTGACCATTCACTGACAGCTCTCATAAAAGTGAAAATTGAAAATTGAGATTCACATACAGGACTTTTTTTTAATCCAAGGACTGTTGTGGGGAAACTGGGAACACGTGCCTGAAACTCAGCTTGGAATATTTTCCATTTACCGGAGCCTGTTAATTGGATGCCATCAGAGCTGGTGTCACTTCTTTGCTGTGTAGTGTGTACTCGAGAGCGGGTTTGAATTTGTGAGTGTGTGCGTGTGTGTGTGCGCGCACGCGTTTATAGCCCTGAACTACAGTTGTGGATTCCAGTCGTGAATCCAGGTTTATTCCTTGTTAGCTCGGTCTTGTCTTTGAACATGGCATCCATAAGAAGTCTGATTCTTGTGTTGTTGATGGCGCTGCTATGCTCCTTCCACACCCCATTGGCTCCTGCAGCCAAGGCGCAGGATCTGCCGTTCCACTCTGAGCAAGGTCTGGTGGCTGATGATGATGATGACGATGATGAACATGATGGCGATGATGATGATGATGACGACGATGATGACGATGATGATGACGACGACGATGATGATGACAATGATGATGACGATGATGACGATGATGACGATGACGACGATGATGATGATGATGATGATGATGATGATGACGATGACGACGATGATGACGACGATGATGACGACGATGATGACGACGATGATGATGATGACGACGATGACGATGATGACGATGATGACGATGATGATGACGATGATGACGATGATGATGACGATGATGACGACGATGATGATGATGATGATGATGACGACGATGATGATGATGATGATGACGATCATGAAGGTCAGTTAATGTGTATGTTCATGTAAAAGACCTTTTTCATGACATGTCAGACCACTTCCTTCTTCCTGGAGTTCTTTTTATTTCTGCCACCCTTTTCATTAATAGATGAAGGCTTAGGCAAACAGTAACCAAGGGTAATGTGGGATTGGTAATGTTTTATTATTTACATCATATTATTTTAATGAGGCAGCACAAAGACATAGTATAGTGGTTAGCACATCTGCCTCACAATTCTATGGTTTGGGGTTTGAATCTCAGTTCCACCCTTTTTTTCCATGTTCTCCTCGCGCTTGCAAGGTTTTCTCTGGGGAGTCTGGCTTCCTAGCACATTTCAAAAACATGCATATTAGGTTAATTGAATATTTGAAATTTTCCATAGCGAATGTGAGTGTGGATTGTTTTTTGTCAACAACCCCAATTCCAATGAAGTTGGGACGTTGTGTTAAACATAAATTAAAACAGAATACAAGGATTTGCAAATCATGTTCAACCTATATTTAATTGAGTAGACTACAAAGACATTTAATGTTCAAACTGATAAACTTTATTGTTTTTAGCCAATAATCATGAACTTAGAATGTTATGGCTGCAACACGTTCCAAAAAAGCTTGGACAGGTGGCAAAAGAGACTGAGAAAGTTGAGAAGTGCTCATCAAACACCTGTTTGGAACATCCCACAAGTAAACAGGTTAATTGGGAACAGGTGTGTGCCATGATTGGGTATAAAAGGAGCTTCCCTGAATTGCTCAGTCATTCACAAGCAAAGATGGGGCGAGGTTCACCTCTTTGTGAACAAGTGCGTGAGAAAATAGTCGAACAGTTTAAGGACAATGTTCCTCAACGTACAATTGCAAGGAATTTAGGGATTTCATCATCTACGGTCCATAATATCATCAAAAGGTTCAGAGAATCTGGAGAAATCACTGCATGTTAGCGGCAAGGCCGAAAACCAACATTGAATGCCCGTGACCTTCGATCCCTCAGGCGGCACTGCATCAAAAACCGACATCAATGTGTAAAGGATATCACCACATGGGCTCAGGAACACTTCAGAAAACCAATGTCAGTAAATACAGTTCGGCGCTATATCCATAAGTGCAACTTGAAACTCTACTATGCAAAGCAAAAGCCATTTATCAACAACACCCAGAAAAGAACCATACAGACTGTTATGGACGCAAAGTTCCAAAGCCAGCATCTGTGATGGTATGGGTTTGTGTTAGTGGCAATGGCATGGGTAACTTACACATCTGTGAAGGCACCATTAATACTGAAAGGTACATACAGGTTTTGGAGAAACATATGCTGCCATCCAAGCAACATCTTTTTCATGGACGCACCTGCTTATTTCAGCAAGACAATGCCAAACCACATTCTTCACATGTTACAACAGCGTGGCTTCGTAGTAAAAGAGTACGGGTACTAGACTGGCCTGCCTGCAGTCCAGACCTGTCTCCTATTGAAAATGTGTGGCGCATTATGAAGCGTAAAATACGACAACGGAGACCCCGGACTGTTGAACAGCTGAAGCTGTACATCAAGCAAGAACACAATGGTAAACATGAACGTGTCTCAGCTTTTTTGGAATGTGTTGAAGCCATAAAATTCTAAGTTAATGATTATTTGCGATAAAGTTGATCAGTTTGAACATTAAATATCTTGTCTTTGTAGTGTATTCAATTAAATATCGGTTGAACATGATTTGCAAATCATTGTATTCGGTTTTTATTTATGTTTAACACAACATCTCAACTTCATTGGAATTGGGGTTGTACATGTGCCTTGCAATTGGCTGGTGACCAGTCCAAGGTGTACTTCATACTAGTCTCTTACCTCAGGTTTTGACAAACCTGGTTGGAAGAGAATTTTTCTTTGGTAATTGATTATTATTATTATTATTATTATTTGATTATTTTAGCTTTTTGAGTTGTACTTATTGTAATACATAAATGCCTATTGTTACCTTTACCATTCATTGGTGTTAGTGTATGTCAGTTCCCCGGGAGGAACAACATTTCTCCTCACGTCGAGAGCTCCGCTTGGCTACGTAACGGCAATGATAAGTTTCAGACAAAAATGCAGACAGCTTTGTCTTTGAAACTACTTATTCAGAGTCGCATCAGATTCAACTTGTTTGGCCATTATTTTTCAGAAATAGAGACAGAGAAGCTACTAGGTCATACTGTATGCCTTATCAAACTGCTGCACTAGTAACTTTTCCTCAGCGAGTGTAGTGTGTGCTTGCTGTGTTCATCACTGTGATGGATTAAATACAGCGGTCACATTTAGTGCATATGCATGTAAAAAGTGTGAATTCATAACAATGGCAAGTATCCCTCTTCATATACCTCGCACTTGGTTTGTGTTAAGAGAAAGTGATTACTAATACGCTTGTCACCAGGGACTTGAGAAACTGCTGCGAGCCATAACTATAAAGGATTATCTATACGTTTTCTATATCACTTGTCCTTATTAGGGTCGGGGGTGAGCTGGACACTTTCCCAGCTGTCTTTGGACGAGAGGCGGAGTGTACCATTGACTGGTCGCTATCCAATCACAGAGCAGTCCCCTTGTAACATTATGCAGTTTGAACATTAACACTGTGCTTAAAGGTCTTCTTCAATTAGAATACATTTTTTTCTGCTGTTTTATGCATAACATAGGTCAAAATGAGTATGTGACAAGTTTGACATCTTTACGGTTTGTCAATTGAATGCAATAACCTTTGAATACCAAAACCTCTTGCAAACAACAGGATTTAAAATCACCCACGATGTGACGTAGTTTCGACAATTAATATTCAAGTACCTGTTCACTGTGTGGCTGGTACCCAACCACTTAACTAAGCTGAACGGCAACACGGTATTTCGGGTTTTAAGCGAATGAGTCTCATCCGCTGCTGAGCCATATACTGTAAATACAACCTATAAAATATACATATGTTGTGTTTTACAACAATTTTTAACTTTATTCATTCTTTATGATGTAACAGTGGACAAAATTGAAGCTTGCCTTCATTGTTACCAGCGACGATCATAGCGGAAGGTTCAATTGCAATGAATGGAGTGGATGACAAGCTTAACCTCAAAATATCCCCCTCTCTTTTTATTTTCACCCATGTCCCCTTTCCGATCACCTTCCCCATTAGTGGCCCAACAATCCAGCGCTTGGCGAATTGTGCTTCACAATGATTGTAAGACATCGAAGGTCGTCACTATGAATGCTTGGCCGCACCGAGCTGCCTTCTAGACGCTAGCAGATGCCATGATATGGACCAATCAGAGCCAAGCTGTTTTCCATATTTAAATTTGGGAAGATGAGTGATCCAATCAGAGCAAAGCTTATTTTCATGTTGCATATTAATGAGGAATCCGGTTGTCTCAAATGCCAGGTGGAAAAGGCCAACAAGAAGAGGTTGAAAAAGGAAATTTTGAGGATTTCCACTCCAAATTATCCGCAAACCTGATAAAAGGACATCAAAGATTATGAAAATAAAATAAAATAAATTGATGGCAGGGGACCTTTGAATTCAGGGGGGGAGGGGGAACAACACTTAAAACGTACTGCACATAACAGTTAAATAAATATTGTGCCTAAAAAAAAAAAAGTTTCAAAACAATAATTTCTTAAAGATTGACCTTTCTAGGTTTGATCTACTGAACTGCTGTCCGAATTAAGAATTATGACAGTAATGTCATTATTAGTGTCACTCTCCTATTGCTATTAATTTGTTTCCATCTTATTTCATTAACGAATCTGCAACAATAACTCTAGGAAGAGAATGAAGGGTGGTGTGATGTCATTATGAAAATGGCTTATCGTCTGTTAACTGTATCTTAAGGCTGTGTTGTGTCTCTGTGTTAACACATACCCAGACTGCTGTGAACAAAAGCATCAGCCGTCACTGACCAATTAATTTCACCTGGAACAAACCGCATCCTATTTGTTCCAGGTCAGTCTGTTTGAAACTAGCAAGCAAAATGCAGCCTCATTTGGTTTCCTCGTACTATGTCAAATTCAACCGCGAAGTAGCAGGGATGATTGACGCTTCCAGCTACAAAATGGTGCATGAGTTCAAAAGAGGGCGGGGAGCCTTGCCCCTCCCCTGCCTTTATGCCGCATCAACCTGATCATCTCTGTGTCAGTTGTCTTTGGAATTCATATAATTTCGTCAAAGTCCCTCCTCCACCACTTTCTAGCTCTGCAATGTCCCTTCTTGTCTCTTACACTGTGTTCTTTTCCCTACTTAACTTTAGAGTTATGAGCACTTTGGGGGAATTGAACTGGCCTGCCTGAAGCCCATCTGTCCGAAGTTCTTCGTACAGTACACTAGATATGAACTTGGGGACTACAGAAGTAATTGTTTGAGAGAGAAATTGAAAACAAAAGACAATTTTACATCTGAGCCTTGGATAACTGTCATTTGTTTTCTCTTCTAGTCTTGATTTTGTTTCTTTGGAAAGAATGCTTCCGCTTCTGGGATCATCCTTTCACATTTGTTTTGAATTGGATTGACCTGTGTTTGTGTCCTGTTCACGTGAGTCTACAGAGAAAGAGAGACTGATTGGGGTTGAAATTTCCCACTCACTTGACCGAGGGAGACTAAAGCTTGAGGGGAGGTGCAGGAGGGCCACTTTGTAAATTAATTGATTTTTCCAAAATAGTTACTAAAAAAAAAAAATGACAGAGACTTTACACCCTATGGATCCTATAAAATGTTAAATACTTTCTGGCTGATCAGTCACTTGAATCATCTTAACTTCCCAACACCCAACGGATATTAAGTTTCTCTCTTTCTTCAGATCTCTTCATCTCTCTCTTTCTCTGTAGAACATCTGTGCCACTGTTGAACAAAGAGGCAATATGTTTTTCAAGCGCTGAAATACAGAAAATTGTGACATGACATTATAATGCATCCATGGAACCTTTTTCTTGGAAACTTGCAATGATTAAGCAGTAGCTTTGTGACCTCCAAATGCTTGTCACTGTAGTAATCTCAAAATGATTGTGGACTAATTTGAAATACATTTTCATGGGCATGTTTTTCCATTATTATAATGATGAAAGAAATTGCTGCCCAGCCTTCAGGGAGAGAGTATTTGGGAAAAGAGAGAAAACTCCAAGAGCTCTGTTAAATGTCAACTTGTCAAGAGATGAAATGGTTTTCTGCTTTTTTTTCTTCTTGTTGTTCTTTCTTAACGAAACACTGTTTTATGTTAACTGTGAATGTGTGTTACAAAGAGCAATCACTACTGTCCATGTCTTTAAACCTACTTTAAATCATCAAATAAATCAAGTGTACACAAATGTGAACATGACTACAAGCAGCATATTTATTTATTTTTCTGCACTCAATGCATCACTATTATCACTGTGTAATTATGTGTTTAGTCTGAATATTGTTTTAGCAGACTTGATTTATCTAAAAAAAAAAAAAAATTGTGAAACTGTGAGTAGTAACTGTTTTAATTCTTGTGCTTTCTGAAATCCTTTCATACATGCTTTATGCGGCATTAGATCTAATTAAAATCAAGGGACTTGCTGAGAAAATTCAAGGTGAGTTATGTACGTTGTACAAAATACCTGCTGCAAGTGGAAAACAGTACCAATTACACTATTAAAAAAATAACAAGAACACCAGACATAGACCATTACAGGATGCAGTTATAAGACATCCACACTGCAGCATGTTTAGTACAACAGTAATTGCACTCCATCACACTTTTACAATATCTGTTTGCCAACTGCTACATTACATTGCATTACAGTGGAACCTCGATAGAACAGAGTAATAGGGGTGGTGAGGTTCTCTGATACAGCCAATTGTCTGTTCCATTGAAGGACTTTTTTTAGGCCATATGCACCCATATTACTGTGCAGTACAAAATTACTCTTTTGTAGGTTTTTTTTTTTTCGTGGCCTAAAACGCCCAGTACAGTTCAAAGTTATTATCAATAATTATTCAAACATTTTCAAGCTTCTTTTTTTTTTTTTTTAAAGTTTCACATTTTAGCCAAACTTACCACACCAGTGTGCTTGTTCATGGTGACATTCTTGACGTACAATAGTCATCATAGGCGAGTCGCTTTCATGAGCTGCGAGGAATTAGTGCTTCCTAGTTCTAAATCCGTTGCCAAAGGTGAACTGCCTGACAAAAATAATTGTTACTGTAACAAAAATAGCATGTTCCAGACTCGAGAGACTTGTGTTTTGTATTCGGAAACAGAATCATCTTTATTTGTCAAGTGTGTCAAAAACACACGAGCAATTTGTCTCCGGTAGTTGGAGCCGCTCAAGTAAGACAAGAGACAGCCATTTTGACAAAAAATACTTTTGAGACATAAAAACATGAAAACACACTACGGAGAGTCACTGAGCAATGAAAGGTTACCGGGAATGTGGTAATGCTGAAACCTTTTTTCTTTTTTTTGACAATTGTGCAAATGATGCAGAGTCCTCTAGCAATTTAAACCACTTTGGAATTACTATCCATCCATCCATTTTCAACACCGCTTATCCTGGTTAGGGTCGCGGGGCGCTGGAGCCTATCCCAGCAGACTTCGGGCGAAAGGCAGACTACACCCTGAATTGGTCGCACTTTGGAATTACTAATTGAGCAATAATCCAGTACAGTGACAATTGTGCAAATGGTGTAGATAGTGTGATGGATTTTTTCGCCTGTGCTTCCGAGTCGGAGGTCACCCGGGAGAACTCCGACGTCCGTCGGGCATGGGATGAATGAAGACTTCGAGACACTTGGCGTTTGGGCTAATTCGATTTATTGAACAAGCCTTAGTGTCATAACAGCTGCTTACATTGCTAGAACGACGAAAAAGCCCCCGAAAAACCCTGGATCTATGTTTATCAAGCTTTCCTTCTCTGGGCGTGGCTTTCGTGCCTCCCTGGGTGCACCCGGAAGGATGGTGCTCCTCATGACCATATTTGGAATCGCACTCGCCTGCTGGTGCCTCTTCATCTGGTCAATCCTCCTCCCCTGGGCCCTTTGCTGCGATAATGCAAAACAGTCCTCTTTGAAGACCTGGCCCCTGTTGTAACCCCCAGACAGGTTTCTGTCAGGGGGGAAGCAGGACACCCCAATAAACATATAACTGGTTAAAGGATGTTCTTTGATGTAGAATTACAAAGAAAAGATAGTTGGTGTGAATACAGGTCTCCAACCATTTGACCTTCCCAAAGGAAGTCTGGTTTCAGTACTATTGAAATATACTACAATACTTCTCAAGCACATGAGTGGTCAGTAATGATCAACAACAGATATGCAAGTAGTGCAGAGTGACGAGACTACTACAGCGAGTGTACGAATAATGTAGAAGTGTCCCAACAGAGAAGTGCCAACAATCTCAACACAAAATTTGCTGCATGTTACAATGGAATTGTAAGTTAACTGTTTAGGAAGTTAATGGCAAGAGGAAATATGCTGTTGGAATGTCTGCTTGTTTTAGTTTGCATTGATCAATAGTGCCTACCTGAGGGAAGGAGCTGGAAGAGGTGGTGACCAGGATGCGGAGGGTCCAAGAGGATTTTGCATGCTCTTGTCTTAGTTCTGCAAGCGTGTGTTTTGGTAAATTGTTTTCTGACAGAATAAGTATGGAAGCAATCTTGTCTTTGTGGGTTTTTATTACAAGGAAAAAAGAAAAATCTTTGCAAAGAGAGGAAAAGATACAAGTCGTCAAGAGTTGTCACCCTTTACTGAAGACCGAGCAAAGAAACACCTTCGTTATCCAAGTCCTCAAGGGAGGGTAGGGGGTACCAACGATTTTTTTTGTCATGATTGTCCGTTGCATTTGTAGTTTGTCCTTTTTTTGTGGCATCACCAAACCAGACTTTGATGTACAGTATGAACACAGGACTGATTTGATGACTGCTGTGTAGAACTGCCTCAACAGCTCCTGTGGCAGGCCATGCTTCCTCAGAAGCCGCAGGAAGTACATCCTCTGCTGGGCCTTTTTGAGGATGGAGTTGATGTTGGTTTCTCACTACAGGTCCCGAGAGACTGTCATTCCCACGAACTTGAAGGTCTTGACTGTTGACACAGGGCAGTTGGACAGGATGAGGAGCAGCTTTAGAAGGATGCTTCCTGAAGTCCATGATCATCTCTACAGTCTTGAGCATGTTCAGCTCCAGGCTCCTCACAGTTCACACTGCCGCCATGCCGCTCTCTCTCTATGCGCTGCGAGTCTATGTACAATAGACAATAGATACAGTATATCCATCATGACATGGCCGCCACATCAATACCCCACATTCAACATGCAGGCACGGGAGGCACGGCTTTTGAAATTGGATCTCGTCATATTGTATATCTGTGACCCGAAAATATGTCAGTCCCATTCTCTGCCTGAATTGCACCACAGCACCAGTAAACAACAGCAGACAATTCTGGAACTGACAGACTTTGTCAACAGCAATTTAAGTGACAAATGGAAGCTATTTTTGGACACATTGGCCAGTCCTGACGGTCGGTTTTATCAGGGTTCCAGTGTATGTATAAAGCAAACAATTTAGACGTATGATTATTGATACTTTAATCAGAGAATCAACATTATCTGACCTCATGGCCATGGACGCACTCTGTTTCACATACATTAACTTTGTGACATTTTATGCGTAGTGTAAACACGAGTATACCATATGATGTTCATGTTGATCACCAGAAGATTGTGAATATTAATCATTATTGCAGATGATGATGATGATGATGACGACGACGATGACAAAGATGATGACAACGATGACGAGGACAAAGATGACGACGACAAAGATGATGATGATGACGACGATGATGATAACAAACATGAAGATAACGGAAAATATCACAAGGGCTCTGTTTGTGCATACTGTGAATTCTGTGAGGTAAGTCTACCCCATAAAAATACACAAATAGCCAAATAATTAAAAAAACAGTGGACACTGAATAACAACAAACAACAATTCTCACTCCAAAGTCAAATTTCCACTAAAATGCCAAAATTCTCATCATCTTATTTGCATTGCTCGGTCTCCACATTTCCACTTTAAAAGGCTATAGGTTCTGTTATATGATATGTGGCTCTTTTTGGCACGTCATCTCCTTTCAGCACTGTGACAGCTGTGATAAATGTCCTTGTGAAGAAGGAGACAAGTCGGAACACTGTGATGACTGCAAGGTGAGACACTATGGAACCTTACAAACCTCAATGTCCTCCTCTTTGATATTATTTGTTGGAAATACGAGAGCCTTGAAAACTGCATTTATTACTGTAAAGAGTGATTCAGCAGAAAGTGACACATCACTGTCCTCACTTTATTCACACCAGAATTTTCCTACACTGCAGCATGCAAACACTATTCTATTTTCCACCTAATATTTGAAAAGGTAAGTCCTAAAAATTGCCAACAAACAAAAACATACAGTACTGGGCATGCCTTAGGTCATTTCTAGATTTGTTGTGTTAAAGGGGAACTAAACCCAAGATGTCATACATGCTGTTCTGTTTTAAAGTCCAGATCTTCTTTATCAGCTGCTGTTTACCTAAATCTACAAAGTATTTTTTATAAATGAAAAAAGACAAGGATAAATCATCGCATCTACTCGCTCAAGTTGGCACCATTTTTAAGTATTCACACTCACGTGACATGTATCAGCCATTCCTGATGCTTTATTTACAAAAAAAAACTAAACAGTGAGTAATTATTAAGTAAAGACAAGTTACACATCGGACAGATCCACTGATCTATAACCAGCTAATGTTGGAATCCAGGCTGATGGCTTTTCTAATTTCGTTAAAGTTGATATTATACCTTATGTTACCGTCCTACACACAAATCCTGTTGCCACGAACATCAACACAACACCATCTTCAAATCATGTTCAATCGCTAATTTAATATGCTAAAAAAAAAAAAAAATCACTAATTAATTACGCAGTCGATGCATGAGTAAAATTGCAGAATATGGCAGCAGTAGCTGCTTGTGGCTAGCAGCTGTCTGCTCGGCCTACCGATCCATTTTTAACAAACCAGGCTTATTTCAATATAATGTATTAGTGCGGTAAGGTAGTCGGTAGTCGTGACCTCACTTCTGGTTTGCAGCAGAGGGTGACATGGGGCCCCCCTTGGTTTGATGATTTTTATTTTATTTTTTTCTGCTCGGTTCCTATTCTATGAATGCAATATAAATCAAATTACAGTGTTTTTGACAAGTGCTGGCACATACAACATATTCTTGCAAAATAAATAAATAGAAACAGTTTACTCCCCGTGTAATACTTCGACGTTTGTATCATAGTGTATTCAAACCAAAATTTTATATCCTAACACAAGCATTTCTAACTGACATTTTTTGCTATATACTGCATACAGTTTACTAACCTGACATGGTAGATGATTCAAACAAAAACTGATTATTAAAGGGCTTTATGTGTCACATCCAAAAGCCAATCAGATTGACCCATAGTGTAGGTTGGCAAACATATCTAAAGCAGCTTAACACTGACTAGATTGACTACTGTATGATTATATCAGAATCATACATCTTATATGTTTTGATGCAAAATAGATTTGTGAGATTAAATACGGCTACTGTCATCTATTCAACTGCCTTACAAAACTAGGGGACAGTGTGAGTCCAGCACATTGTGAGTTGATTTTGTCCATTCTTTTCATCCTGACTTCTTCACAGATGTGCAGTTTCTGCCACGTGTGTCCTGCTTGTCAAACTCTATGCCAACCCGGTGAGTAACTGCAAAACTGACCACATTTCTCAAGAACGTGAAGTTTAATGTTGATTTGGTCACTGATAAAATAACCTTTTAATGCTTGAATGTTTATATACACACACACACACATTATGAAGAACATTAAAGACAACACAAACAATACTTTGTTTCCTTTAGGGGGGTTCCTTGACAAAGTGACTGGGTCAATCTACAAGTAAGTCATTGAAGTCTATTGAAATTGAAATGTGATTTCCAACTAATTTCCAACTCTTATTAACCATCGTGTGGAATCTACTTTTTGTCTCTCAACCCACAGGACTGTTGCTGATGTCTTTGAGGAGGATGACGACAACAACTGAGAGCTGCCATCATGTGGCCAATATAATGTCTCACATTCACTTCTGATAGCCATTTTATTAAATTATTTTTGGTCACTTATTTGAGAAACTCCTTGGCGACATAATAGCAATTGTGAAAATAATATCTTAATATCCATCCATCCATTTTCTGAGCCGCTTCTCCTCACTAGGGTCGCGGGCGTGCTGGAGCCTATCCCAGCTGTCATCGGGCAGGAGGCGGGGTACACCCCGAACTGGTTGCCAGCCAATCGCAGGGCACATAGAAACAAACAACCATTCGCACTCACAGTCATGCCTACGGGCAATTTAGAGTCTCCAATTAACGCATGTTTTTGGGATGTGGGAGGAAACCGGAGTGCCCGGAGAAAACCCACGCAGGCACGGGGAGAACATGCAAACTCCACACAGGCGGGGCTGGGGATTGAACCCCGCACCTCAGAACTGTGAGGCTGACGCTCTAACCAGTCGGCCATCGTGCCGCATATCTTAATATATTATGTGTTATTTGTTAAATGATCAAAGAAAGCTGCACTTTTGAAAACTTTAAATAATTTGTACCAGTCAAACATAAAAACAATGTGTGGAATAAAAAGAAGGTACATTTTCACTGGTCTTCTATGTATTACTGGAACTACAGTGGCCTGGAGGTGCAAAACTATATAACAAATCGTGAAACACTTTTCCATTTCAAGAAACAAATGAACAAAAGCCAAAACACTTTTACATTTCAGGAAACAAACTGACAAAAGCCAAAACACTTTTACATTACAGGAAACAAATTAACAAAAGCCAAAACACTTTCACAAAAGACAAAACAACCGGAAAGGGAACGTCGCATTCCAAAGACATTCTTAGAAATCCGACGCCCTTTCTCGGCAAGACCCGCCCCGCTTCAACATGATTGGCTCCTGCATCGCGGGAAGGGTATAGGCTACGCAGATGTAACGAGATGTCCGTCCCAAATATTTTTTCTAAAAACTAAGAAGTTTATTATGGTTAGGTTTAGGAGTAGGGTTGTGGTTAAGGCAGTTTAGGATGAGTTAAGGTTAGGATTATGGTGGTTAAGGCTAGCGCCGAAGCCGACTGAACTATGGCGCAGTGTGTGTTGTTTGGACACTGTTTCCTTGAGCAGCCAATCGGTCGTACATTCAACCAAAATGCACAGAAGCTTTCCCTTACGGTGAAAATACTGTACTTTTCCGAGTTTACGAGCTGTGCCGCTGCGTTGCCTCTGCTTAAGCCACATAAATAGTACGTAAACCATCAAATGTTGTTTCACATCAATGCGAAACAATATTGATAATGTAAAATATGCCTGTCGATGAAAAAGCATAGATTGTGACCAGAGTGTATACAAGGTAGATCCCTCACTCGGTACGTTCAAAAATGAATGAAGCCGGCAACTTCCTTGCAAATATCCACACTTACCCTTTAATTCTCGGCAGCATAATTCTCTCTTTAACAACCTGCTTCTTCCTTAACTCCATCCATCCATCTATTTTCTACCGCTTATCCGAGGTCGGGTCGCGGGGGCAGTAGCTTTAGCAGGGACGCCCAGTCTTCCCTCTCCCCAGCCACTTCATCCATCTCTTCCGGGGGAATCCCGAGGCATTCCCAGGCCAGCCGAAGGATGTAGTCTCTCCAGCGTGTCCTGGGTCGTCCCCGGGGTCTCCTCCCGGTGGGACGTGCCTGGAACACCTCACCAGGGAGGCGTCTGGGAGGCATCCGAATCAGATGGCCCAGCCACCTCATCTGGCTCCTCTCAATGTGAAGGAGCAGCGGCTCTACTCTGAGATCCTCCCGGATGACCGAGCTTCTCACCCTATCTCTAAGGGAGAACCCGGACACCCTGCGGAGGAAACTCATTTCGGCCACTTGTATCCTGTATCTTGTTCTTTCGGTCACGACCCACAGCTCGTGACCATAGGTGAGTGTAGGAACGTAGATCGACCGGTAAATCGAGAGCTTCGCGTTTCGGCTTAGCTCCTTCTTTACCACAACGGATCGATACAAAGTCCGCATCACTGCAGACGCTGCACCCATCTGCCTGTCGATCTCCCGTTCCATTCTTCCCTCTCTCGTGAACAAGACCCCAAGATACTTGAACTCCTCCACTTGGGGCAGGATCTCATCCCCGACCTGGAGAGGGCACACCGCCCTTTTCCGACTGAGGACCATGGTTTCAGATTTGGAGGTGCTGATTCTTATCCCAGCCGCTTTACACTCGGCTGCGAACTGCTCCAGTGAGAGTTGGAGGTCACGGCTTGATGAAGCCAACAGAACCACATCATCTGCAAAAAGCAGAGATGCAATACTGAGGCCACCAAACCGGACCCCCTCTACGCCTCGGCTGCGCCTAGAAATTCTGTCCATAAAAGTTATGAACAGAATCGGTGACAAAGGGCAGCCTTGGCGGAGTCCAACCCTCACCGGAAACGAGTTCGACTTACTGCCGGATATGCGGACCTAACTCTGCGGATCGAACAGCCTGTATCAGGGGGTTCGGTACCCCATATTCCCGAAGCACCCCTACAAGGACCCCCGAGGGACACGGTCGAACGCCTTCTCCAAGTCCACAAAACACATGTTGACTGGTTGGGCGAACTCCCATGCAGCCTTGAGGACCCTGCAGAGGGTGTAGAGCTGGTCCACTGTTCCACGGCCAGGGCGAAAACCACACTCCTCCTCCTGAATCTGAGATTCGACTTCCAAACGGACCCTCCTCTCCAGCACCCCTGAATAGACCTTACCAGGGAGGCTGAAGAGTGTGATCCCCTTGTAGTTGGAACAAACCCTCTGGTCCCCCTTCTTAAAAAGGGGGACCACCACCCCAGTCTGCCAATCCAGAGGCACTGTCCCCGATGTCCACGCAATGTTGCAGAACTCCAGGCGAATCTCATCCACCCCCGGGGCCTTGCCACTATGTATTTATACAGAACATGAGCACACTATCTTGTCCAACAGATTTATTTTTCGATATAAATACATAGAACATTTTATACATTAAAATGTAACAAAAAGGGCTTTACAGAAGATTTAAATGATGGGGGGGAGGGAGAATCTGTTTGACAAGACAGTGTGCTCAACCTGTGGATGAAATTGATTTAGTGTAATTGACTGTGCTGTGTGCGGATTAGTGGTGTGAGTGTGCGTGCCCGCGTGTGTGTGTTACATTGGGAACACACACACACAACTCTGAGCGCTGATGTTTTAACGATGCGTTGTGAGCAGCACGGTGGGTATTACCACAACAATGGAAATGTATCTGACAATAGTCATGAACTGAATTTGCAGCATTAGGTCACATTTACTGAAAACCAAAGCTATTTCAATCAAAAATATAATAAGGTATATTTCTACATGGGACTCCATTTTTGATAGCAGCTTACATTTAATTCTTACATTCATAAAACTTGTGAGTTTTTGGAGAGTTTTTGTCAGTCAGAAAGTACACCTACTTTTCAGAAGCCAGTTGAACAACTTCAGGGCCCAAGCGTGTTTCCGGCCAAATGCATGACTCTGCCAGTCCGCCACCTCCTAGCTGACATGGCAACCATATTGGGACATGGCAGCCTTCCACCAATCTTCCAGGCAATGGTTTGTATTTTTAAATTATGAACAGGAAGTCCACTCTAGGATGGTACTGTATATCTGTCCTACAAAAATCCCTAAAGGGACATTATGTGAAGGAATATACTAAAAAAAAAAAAAAAAAAAAAGAATGGACCAAGGTTTATTACACATTTTATTAAATATACATATTTTAATGTAATATTAATCACATGATATTCAATACTAAAAGCAATTCAAATAAAGTGCAATCAAAGCTACCGGTAACTGTACATTTTGTGAGATGAAACCACATCAGGTACAACGATTGGTGTTAGAAAATCACAACAATAAGAGCAAGTCAACAATTAATTGGGTGTGAAAACACAGTAAAATCACATTTTGAAATGTTTAGCACAGGAGTTGATGAAAACTCTCCAGGTTGTTGTTCAGCTGTCATGGTTCCAAAGACATGTTCTCTATGCCAACTTTATGACGTTTAGGCTGTTACAACAAAAAACAAGTTATCATACCTTTTATATGCATACCTCCACATGTAATGTTTAATTCAGTGTGAAGACACATATCATCTTCAGGACTACAAAGTGAACAATGTATTGCATTTCTAGATGTGAGCACTAGATCTGAGCACACGAGTATTTCTTCCACCATATGTGAGAGCATACCACGTGTGTGTTTTCACCTTCTTATCACAGGAGCAGCAGCAGCAACAGCAGCGAATGAGGACCAGGAGGACCATAAGTACAACCAATCCTGCCACCACACACAGCAGCACATCATCAGAATTTCCTACAATACCTAAAGTCAAGCTGTGCAGTGCAAAAGTAATGATTTTAAAGTGGCCTCAAACACACTTCATTGTAGTCTAAGTAACATGCATGGGATTTTACAAGGGAATTGTTTTAAGCGGGACAAGTTCCACGGTGGCTCTAGACTCTTCCGGGTGGCTCTCCAAATAATTTCCCCCCCCCCACTGTCCATCCATCCATCCATCCATTCGCTACATCGCATATCCTATTCAGGGTCGCAGGGCGCTGGAGCCTAGTCCAACTTACTTTGGGCGAAAGGCAGACTACACCTTGAACTGATCACCAGTCAGTCGCAGGGCACATTCAGGGACAAACAACCATTCAGACTCACATTCACACCATCACTGAGTGGTAACTGAACCCAGGCTGCCTACACCGAAGTCAGGCGAATGTACCACTATCTGTGTGAGGCAGATATGCTAACCAGTCTGCCACGCTGCCGACCACTGTTGCCAACCTGGCAAGAATTCGATTCATATCACGAGTTGTGGTTGCTGATTCAATTCAAGGATGATATTGGTTCATTTAGATCGATATGATCCAAAACAATTCAGTGGCTTGAAATCGATTCAGTAACTTTTTAGCCGGTGGCACGGTGGACGACTGGTTAGTACATCTGCCTCACAGTTCTGAGGACCTGGGTACAAATCCAGCCTCACCTCTGTGGAGTCTGCATGTTCTCCCCGTACCTGCCTGGGTTTTCTCCGGGCACTCCGGTTTCCTCCCACATCCCCAAAACATGCATGGTAGGGTAATTGAAGACTCTACATTGCCCGTAGGTGTGAATGTGAGTCCGAATGGTTGTTTGTTCATATGTATCCTGTGATTGGCTGGCAACCAGTTCAGGCTGTGCTCCTACCCTCGCCCAGAGTCAGCTGGGATAGGCTCCAGCATGCCCGTGACCGTGTCCGTGACCCTAGTACTTGTATTCTTTTTGCAATAAAACAAATGGGTACAGCAATTTATTTATATTATTTAATCTATGATTTTACAGGTTCAGCTAGTTTTTTTCCTCGAGAAGAGATGTTTAATTGGTGTTATAATTATGAGAGTGTCCTTTTAAAAATGTCTCTACTGGAAGGAGCCCCAAGCTGAGCACAAAGTTTGAGAATCCATCTTCTAAACAGTCAAATACTCATGGCTAGAAGCAAAGCAGTATGAGGTTTTCACAAGGGAAATCTTTTTGGAATAGTGTTAAAAAATACATACAGCAGACATGCAAACACCAAAGGCATGAAAAAGGTGACAATAAAAAAAAAACATTGTAAGGAGGGTCTGGGGGGATCCCATGGGCTCCCGCAGAGATTTTTATTTTTTATTTTAAAATAAATTAAGCAATTTGGAAGACTGAAGAGTACAATAAGGCAAAATAAAACCCCTTTTCTTCACACAGAAAAACATTTATTTACACTGCTCAATTACATGTTAATGTACAAATTTAAGATTACAATTAAATTTGCCTCATTTCTTTGCTTTTTTGTTTTGGCCTCCAACTTGAGCAAGGCCCATCTCCACCTGCACCTGATGCCTGCTTAAAACTCTGCCACATGAATAGCATCCTCCTCTTTGAGCACTCTCATTCTGGAAAAGAATTGACTAAAATCCTTGTCTGTTTCATTTTTCACTATTACCAAGTTCAAAGGCCAATCCTAAATGCATCCTCCAGGGAAATGTAAACTACAGTATTTTTTATTTTCCATTTCTGAATTTGAAGTGGCGGCGCGGTGGGCGACTGGTTAGAGCCTCAGCCTCACAGTTCTGAGGACCCGGGTTCAATCCCCGGTCCCGCCTGTGTGGAGTTTGCATGTTCTCCCCGTGCCTGCGTGGGTTTTCTCCGGGCACTCCGGTTTCCTCCCACATCCCAAAAACATGCACGTTAATTGAACACTCTAAATTGCCCGTAGGTGTGAATGTGAGTGCAAATGGTTGTTTGTTTGTATGTGCCCTGCGATTGGCTGGCAACCAGTTCAGGGTGTACCCCGCCTCCTGCCCGATGACAGCTGGGATAGGCCGACCCTAGTGAGGAGAAGCGGCTCAGAAAATGGATGGATGGATGGATGAATTTGAAGTGAGTTTATTCTGTGTTGTGACATAATCCCGAACGTCGTTCCGTCGCTTAACATTAACATCCATAAACTAATTAGATAATTTTAGGCACGTTTCCTAATTAATAAAAGATGTACTTACGGATCAGCACTTGTCGCTGATGTTACGTGTGCTTCGCGGTTCCGCTGGGACCAAAAAAGTAAGAGTTAAAAGTACATGGTGAAATAAGTACTCAGGAACTGAGTAAATAGTGAGTAATTGCAGATTTTTTAACCACAGCATGAACATCAATAAAACAAATTACAAAATAAAATGTGAATGTGCAAATTCTGATGGTACAGTGTGTGTGTCTGTGTGTGTGTGTGAGTGTGTGTATGAAGATTTTTTAACCACAGCATGAACATATATATATATATATATATATATACATACATATATATATATATATATACATACATATATATATACATATATATATACATACATATATATATATATATATATATACATACATATATATATATATATATATATATACATACATATATCTATATATATATATACATATATATATCTATATATATATATATACACGTATATATCCATCCATCCATCCATTCTCTACCGCTTATCCGGGTCGGGTCGCGGGGGCAGTAGCTTCAGCAGGGACGCCCAGACTACCCTCTCCCCAGCCACTTCATCCAGCTCTTCCGGGGGATCCCGAGGCGTTCCCAGGCCAGCCGAAGGATGTAGTCTCTCCAGCGCGTCCTGGGTCGTCCCCGGGGTCTCCTCCCGGTGGGACATGCCCGGAACACCTCACCGGGGAGGCGTCCGGGAGGCATCCGAATCAGATGCCCCAGCCACCTCATCTGGCTCCTCTCAATGCAGAGGAGTAGCGGCTCTACTCTGAGACCATAGGTGAGGGTAGGAACGAAGATCGACCGGTAAATTGAGAGCTTCGCCTTTCGGCTTAGCTCTTTCTTTACCACAACGGACCGATACAAAGTCCGCATCACTGCAGACGCTGCACCGATCCGCCTGTCGATCTCCCGTTCCATTCTTCCCTCACTCGTGAACAAGACCCCAAGATACTTGAATTCCTCCACTTGGGGCAGGATCTCATCCCCGACCTGGAGATGGCATGCCACCCTTTCCCGACTGAGGACCATGGTCTCAGATTTGGAGGTGCTGATTCTCATCCCAGCCGCTTCACACTCGGCTGCGAACTGCTCCAATGAGAGTTGGAGGTCACGGCTTGATGAAGCCAACAGAACCACATCATCTGCAAAAAGCAGAGATGCAATACTGAGGCCACCAAACCGGACCCCCTCTACGCCTCGGCTGCGCCTAGAAATTCTGTCCATAAAAGTTATGAACAGAATCGGCGACAAAGGGCAGCCTTGGCGGAGTCCAACCCTCACCGGGAACGAGTCCGACTTACTGCCGGATATGCGGACCAAACTCTGACTCCGGTCGTACAGGGACCGAACAGCCCGTATCAGGGGATTCGGTACCCCATACTCTCGGAGCACCCGCCACAGGACTCCCCGAGGGACACGGTCGAACGCCTTCTCCAAGTCCATATATATATATATGTATATATATATATATATATATATATATATGTATGTATATATATATATATATACATGGTCCACTCGTACTCGATATCCCCCACCTACCCCGGAACATGACCAAAGTTCTGTCGGAGGTGGGAGTTGAAACTCCTTCTGACAGGGGGTTCTGCCAGACGTTCCCAGCAGACCCTCACAATATGTTTGGGCCTTCCACGTCGGACCGGCATCTCCCTCCACCATCGGAGCCAATTCACCAGCAGGTGGTTATCAGTTGACAGCTCCGCCCCTCTCTTCACCCGAGTGTCCAAGACATGCAGCCGCAAGTCCGATGACACGACCACAAAGTCGATCATCGAACTGCGACCTCGGGTTTCCTGGTGCCAAGTGCACGTGTGGACACCCTTATGATTGAACATGATGTTCGTTATGGACAATCCGTGACGAGCGCAGTAATATTGTTAATACTGATATTTCTTTGTTAATGTATTTTGTATTGTGCCCCACCCTCATGTTCAGTTTTAACACTGCAACTTTAAAAGTAATTTTTGGCTGTTCTAAAACACCTCTACTCAGATACCTTATTTCCCTCCATCCACCTATTTTCTGAACCGCTTATCCTCACTCGGGTCACGGGTGTGCTGAAGCCTATTCCAGCTGACTTTGGGCAAGAGGCGGCGTACACCCTTGAACTGGTCGCCAGCCAATTCCAGGGCATATATGAACAAACAACCATTCGCACTCACATTCACAGCTCAATTCAGTCCCTAAATTAACATTATAGCATTATACATGAGAAATTGCGGTAGTTGTCGATTCATCAATTACACACTGCAACTCATACACACCCACACACACATATACACATATATATATCCATCGATTTTCTGAGCCGCTTCTCCTCACTAGGGTTCGCGGGCGTGCTGGAGCCTATCCCAGCTATCTTCGGGGGAGAGCCGGGGTACACCCTGAACTGGTTGCCAGCCAATGGCAGGGCACATAACAAACAAACAACCATTCGCACTCACAGTCACACCTATTGGCAATTTAGAGTTGTCAATTAACCTACCATGCATGTTTTTGGGATTTGGGAGGAAACCGGAGTGCCCGGAGAAAACCCACGCAAGCACGGGGAGAACATGCAAACTCCACACAGGCGGGGCCAGGGTCTGAACCCCAGTTCTCAGAACTGGGAGGCAGACGCTCTAACCAGTCTTCACCGTGCCGCCATATATATATATATATATATATATATATATATATATATATATTCATCCATCCATTTTCTGAGCCGCTTCTCCTCAATAGGGTCGCGGGCGTGCTGGAGCCAATCCCAGCTATCATCGGGCAGGAGGCGGGGTACACCCTGAACTGGTTGCCAGCCAATCGCAGGGCACATCCAAACAAACAACCATTCACATGCACACCTACGGGCAATTTAGAGTCTCCAATTCATGCATGATTTGGGGATGTGGGAGGAAACCGGAGTGCCCGGAGAAAACCCATGCAGGCACGGGGAGAACATGCAAACTCCACACAGGCGGGGCCGGGGATTGAACCCCGCTCCTCAGAACTGTCAGGCTGACACTCTAACCAGTCGGCCACCGTGCCGCCCGTTCAACATCTGGCCCTACATTTATTTTCATTTGCACTTCCACATTCTGCAGCTTTAAATTTGTAAACAAGGGTTCCGCCTTCACCTTTCGGGTAATCTTTGGTGCTTCATGTAATGATGGACATGTAGATCGGCCAGTGATGAAGCAATACAATATTTCAGAAAAGTGAGTACACCCCTCATATTTTTGTCAATAATTTATATCTTTTCATGGGACACCACTGAAGAAATGGTCAGTGTCGGTTGGATATCATTGTACATTACTGTCCCCTCAAAATAACGTGTGTTGAGTTATTTTGGATGGAAAGTAGTGTACACTGTACCATTCATGTCCAAACAGCTGGAAACAAAGATGATTGCACCATTCAGTAAACATGTCCAAATTGGGCCCAATTAGCCATTAGCACAGGTGTGTAGAGTAGCCAAATATTGTACTCAAGTAAGGGTAGTGTTATTGAAAATGAAATTAATTCAATAAAATATGAATGTGCAAATTCAGATATTGCTAAACAATATCACTTAATCTAAAACATAAATAAAATCTTTATAAAATAAAATCTTTGTAAAATAACACATTCAGACAAACACAGCTCTAAGGAGTGGTCTTATACTATATTTTCCTCACTTGTTAAATAGCACAATACTGTAGGCTCACCAGGCAGATAACAAAAACAGGAACAAGGCTGCTGTGGATATAAAAAGTAGAAACCCACCTTTTCAAATGCCAGGTTTTTGAGTTGTAAAGAATTTTGACCAAGATAAATCATTTTAAAACCATTTTTCCACCAATGTTACCTAGAATTTGTACAATTCAACTGATTTCTTTTTGTATCTTTTTGAGTGGGGAGGTAAAACTATCCATCCATCCATCCATTTTCTGAGCCGCTTCTCCTCACTAGGGTCACGGGCGTGCTGGAGCCTATCCCAGCTGTCATCGGGCAGGAGGCGGGGTACACCCTGAACTGGTTGCCAGCCAATCACAGCTCACATACAAACAAACAACCATTCGCACTCACATTCACACCTACGGGCAATTTAGAGTCTCCAATTAATGCATGTTTTTGGGATGTGGGAGGAAACCGGAGTGCCCGGAGAAAACCCACACAGGCACGGGGAGAACATGCAAACTCCACACAGGCGAGGCCGGGGATTGAACCCGGGTCCTCAGAACTGTGATGCTGACGCTCTAACCAGTCGGCCACCGTGCCGCGAGGTAAAACTAAACAACTGAAATAAACCTGAATGTGATTGACTTGGACTTGACGTATAACTTGCTGCATTCTTGTCCAGGTCACCATCGCAAAAGATACGTTCTGTTTTAATTGATATTTTACCTGGTTAAATAAAGTTTAAATAAAATATATAGAAATAAATCCGGTTGCACAAGGATGCGCTTCCTCTTATATCTGGCATGCGACTGTGTTCAGAAGTAAAAGATCACATTCAAACTTATGTTCACTGGGAGTCCACATTCAGCTGCTACCATTTCATTTTTTTAAGTGGGAAAACAACAACACATGCATATGGCCTTAGAGAAACATTATTTGCTTCATTCCCTAAAATGACTGATGAAGAAGCTTTTTGCTGATCAGACTTACTGATAAAGTGTGTGTGTGTGTGTGTACCATAAAATAGTGCTAATGTATATGCGTAGCCAAAACAGCAAAAAGATCTGCAACTTACCGCAATGTGTTTTCTCAAGTTAGAAGTGGGCTGAAATATCCAAGTTTAGGCATTTCTTCTTAACATAAATACTCGAGTAAAAGTAAAAAGTATGCTTCATTAAAACGACTCTGACAAATACAATTGTAGTGTGCTCCTACCCACCTCTGGCTATTACTCGTATCTTCTTCTTCTTCTTTTCCTTTCGGCTTGTCCCGTTAGGGGTCGCCACAGCGCGTCATCCTTTCCCATGAGAGCCTATCTCCTGCATCCTCCTCTCGAACACCAACTGCCATCATGTCTTCCCTCACGACATCCATCAACCTTCTCTTTGGTCTTCCTCTAGCTCTCTTGCCTGGCAGCTCCATCCTCATCATCCTTCTACCAATATACTCACTCTCTCTCCTCTGGACGTGTCCAAACCATTGAAGTCTGCTCTCTCTAACTTTGTCTCCAAAACATCGAACCTTGGCTGTCCCTCTGATGAGCTCATTTCTAATTTTATCCAACCTGGTCACTCCGAGAGCGAACCTCAACATCTTCATTTCCGCCACCTCCAGCTCTGCTTCCTGTTTTCTCTTCAGTGCCACTGTCTCTAATCCATACATCATGGCTGGCCTCACCACTGTTTTATAAACTTTGCCCTTCATCCTAGCAGAGACTCTTCTGTCACATAACACACCTGACACCTTCCTCCACCCGTTCCAACCTGCTTGGACCCGTTTCTTCACTTCCTGACCACACTCACCATTGCTCTGGATGGTTGACCCCAAGTATTTAAAGTCATCTACCCTTGCCATCTCTTCTCCCTGTAGCCTCATTCTTCCCCCACCACCCCTCTCATTCATGCACATATATTCTGTTTTACTTCGGCTAATCTTCATTCCTCTTCTTTCCAGTGCATGCCTCCATCTTTCTAACTGTTCCTCCAGCTGCTCCCTGCTTTCACTGCAGATCACAATGTCATCTGCAAACATCATGGTCCACGGGGATTCCAGTCTAACCTCATCTGTCAGCCTATCCATCACCACTGCAAAAAGGAAGGGGCTCAGGGCTGATCCCTGATGCAGTCCCACGTCCACCTTAAATTCTTCTGTCACACCGACAGCACACCTCACCGCTGTTCTGCTGCCCTCGTACATATTATTCCTGTATTATTCTAACATACTTCTCTGCCACTCCAGACTTCCGCATGAAGTACCACAGTTCCTCTCTGGGTACTCTGTCATAGGCTTTCTCTAGATCTACAAAGACACAATGTAGCTCCTTCTGACCTTCTCTGTACTTTTCCATCAACATCCTCAAGGCAAATAATGCATCTGTGGTACTCTTTCTAGGCATGAAACCATACTGTTGCTCGCAAATACTCACTTCTGTCCTGAGTTTAGCCTCCACTACTCTTTCCCATAACTTCATTGTGTGGCTCATCAACTTTATTCCTCCATAGTTTCCACAGCCCTCAGGCATCTTCTCACGCTTTAGAATTCTATTGAACAAGCTGGTCAAAAACTCCACAGCCACCTCTCCTAGATGCTTCCATACCTCCACAGGAATGTCATCAGGACCAACTGCCTTTCCATTTTTCATTCTCTTTAATGCCTTTCTAACTTCCCCCTTACTAATCATTGCCACTTCCTGGTCCACCACACTTGCCTCTTCTACTCTCCCTTCTCTATCATTTTCCTCATTCATCAACTCCTCGAAGTATTCTTTCCATCTACCTAGCACACTGCTGGCACCAGTCAACATATTTCCATCTCTATCCTTAATCACCCTAACCTGCTGCACATCCTTCCCATCTCTATCCCTCTGTCTGGCCAGCCTGTATAGATCCTTTTCTCCTTCTTTAGTGTCCAACCTGCCATACATGTCATCATATGCCTCTTGTTTGGCCTTTGCCACCTCTACCTTTGCCCTGTGTCGCATCTCAATGTATTCCTTTCGCCTCTCCTCGGTCCTCTCAGTGTCCCACTTCTTCTTAGCTAACCGTTTTCCTTGTATGATTTCCTGTACTGTGAGGTTCCACCACCAAGTCTCCTTCTCTCCTTTCCTGCCAGAAGATACACCAAGTACTCTCCTGCCTGCTTCTCTGATCACCTTGGCTGCAGTGGTCCAGTCTTCTGGAAGCTCTTCCCGTCCACCGAGAGCCTGTATCACCTCTTCCCGAAAAGCTGCACAACACTCGTCCTGTCTCAGCTTCCACCACATGGTTCTCTTCTCTGCCTTTGTCTTCCTAATTTTCCTCCCCACCACCAGAGTCATCTTACACACCACCATCCTATGCTGTCTAGCCACACTCTCCCCTACCACTACCTTACAGTTGGTAACCTCCTTCAGATTACATCGTCTGCACAAGATGTAATCCACCTGTGTGCTTCTACCTCCGCTCTTGTAGGTCACCCTATGTTCGTGCCTCTTCTGGAAAAAAGTGTTCACTACAGCCATTTGCATTCTTGTTGCAAAGTCTACCACCATCTGTCCCTCCAAGTTCCTTTCCTGGATACCGTACTTACCCATCACTTCTTCATCACCCTTATTACCTTCACCAACATGTCCATTACAATCTGCACCAATTACGACTCTCTCTCTGTCTGGGATGCTCAGAACTACATCATCTAGCTCCTTCCAGAATTTCTCTTTCACCTCTAGGTCACATCCTACCTGTGGGGCATAGCCACTAATCACATTACACATAACACCCTCAATTTCAAATTTCAGCCTCATCACTCGATCTGATACTCTTTTCACCTCCAAGACATTCTTAGCCAACTCTTCTTTTAAAATAACCCCGACTCCATTTCTCTTCCCATCTACACCATGGTAAAATAATTTAAACCCTGCCCCTAAACTTCTAGCCTTACTGCCTTTCCACCTGGTCTCCTGGACACACAATATATCAACCTTTCTCCTAATCATCATGTCAACCAACTCCCGAGATTTTCCTGTCATAGTCCCAACATTCAAAGTCCCCACATTCAGTTCTAGGCTCTGTGTTTTCCTCTTCTCTTTCTGCCGAAGAACCCGCTTTCCACCTCTTCTTCTTCTTCTTCTTCTTTGACTTCGACTTCGACCCACAGTAGCTGAATTTCCAACAGCGCCCTGCAGGTTGACGGCGCCGGTGGCGGACGTTGTTAACCCGGGCCACGACCGATCCGGTATGGAATTCTTTGGATGAACGCTCATATTTGTTTGGCAAGGTTTTAAGCCGGATGCCCTTCCTGACGCAACCCTCTGCATTTATCCGGGCTTGGGACCGGCCTACAGTTTGCACTGACTTGTGCCCCCCATAGGGCTGCATTTGGCTATTACTCGTATATTCTCATAAACTTATATCTTTATTTGGTTCGAAGGTAACACGGCTGTTTTAGTTTGTATTACAGTTACACCGTCACTCACCAGTGAAGACTAAGAAGACAACGGCAAAGCCAATGTCCCATTCAGACTGGAAGAACTGCTTGGACTGCAGTCTTGAAATGACATCATTGAACTGACTCTCAAAGTCCTCCTGGGTGCTTTTCTGTCCCATGATACTGCTTTTCTACAAAAGAAGCCACACACATAAAAATAATTGTCAGTGCTATGGTTTCTCTTCATTCACCCTTATCAACGTTTTGAGTCTTTATCTTGTTACCGACGATCAATGACGTGCGCAGATGACACTGACAGACGTATGCTGTAAAAATGGTGACTGCAAGACCAAAAAAAAGAAAGAAAAAAAACGTTTTCAATTTATCCAACAAAACTATGTAATTTGAGTAAAAATTTTGATAATGTAGCCAATTTAAGACAAATTAAGAGGTAACAAAAATGTTAAAGGGTAATACTGAGTGAGTCTGTATCTGTCTATCAATCAGTTCACATAAACATATTCTATTCTATTCTTATACTGTATTTGGGTATGTGTTGAGGTTTTGATGAGCTTCAGAGAAAATCCTCTTTTTTAAAACAGGGACCTTGCACTCTAAGTTTTGGGAATGACCGGGGTAGTGTTTGATTCAAAGCATGGCAGAAGAGAGGCAAAGATGTTGATGAGTTTTCCCAAGTCCAAGGAGATGGCCACAAATGTCTTGTTTTTCTTAAAACACGGCCAATTTTTACTACTTTCATGGACGACTAATGAAATCAAAAAGTAAGGCTCAATCAGCTGATTTTTACTTTTTAAAACAATACTTAAAAGATGGTTTGAATTCACTTTTTCCATTTTGTGACAAATACGCTCGCTGGAAAGAAAATAACTCTTAAACAATCGTCATCATTCATCCTTTAATGTTAAACTACAAATTTTTCAGTCTACTAAAACAAATGCCACAAAATCAACCACTCGCCAGTATCAGGAAAACACCGTATGAATATCAAATGAACTCATCGTAGTACACTTGGCATTTCAATATATACAATATATAAACAAACGTTATTATTTGGAAGAATTGTCCACCTACCAGTAATTGTCCTTTGTTTTATTTCGTTCCGGGTTCAAAGTACTACCTGATCTACCTGTTTGACGTAATAAACTCCGCCTTTGCTACTCAAAGACAATCAGAACAGTAAATCTTTACCCAGCAGTCATGTGGTTGCTGTAGTTGTAGTTATTGACACCTCGCCGTGGACAATACGTCAAGGTGTCCGCCATCTTGCGGCAGTCATTTGGCGATGCCGCATGATGAGCCAGCGGAGGCTGGCCAATAGAGGGCGCTAGGGCGCCACCCCAGCGCACAGCTCGAGTCACCTTGCAGAAAACAAAATTAAATAATGAAAAAGAAATATCAAAGTAAAAATATGTCAAAATTGATGGATATCTATTTTGCTAACTTTTCTAACTAACTTTGCTCAACCTCAGGAATACAGTTTGGGAGGGCTTCGGAAGGGAGTTACATCAACATAATGTTTCATTCAGAACCAGGCGTAACGTACTGGTGTCCTCTCTCAACCGGTTTTGTCCGTGAATTCATTGGATTTGTATTATTATTTTTTTAAAATATTGAATCTTTGTCTAGTGTCAGAGCACAGCCTGATCAGCAAACTTGGTGGCTGCATCAGAAAAGTAGGCGGCGAGTGTGAATTAAAAAAAATATATATATATTTTTTTACATTATAATGAAATAAAACACAACATTAAAATTCTATATACAAAAGTGGTCAAGCAGAGGTGGTGGGAGGTGGGGCCACAAATGGGCCAGCACTGTCTCTAATAACCAGTTCATAAACTGTGGATGGCTCATTCCAGAAATGGAGGTAAAGATTAAATATCAGCATTTTTGCTAAACTGACCATTTACTTGATAATGTATTTCTTTATTTTTTTGTAATGTTTATTTATTTAATTATTATTATTATTATTATTATTGTTATTATATATTTATTTATTTTATTATAAGACTGGTATAAACCATCATATAACTATGATTCGCGGAGATCAACCATCAACAGTATACATTTTATGAGATATTTCATTTGTCAAATATATTTTGCTGTGTCAGATAAAACTTTTTTAAAATCTGTAATAGTTGATATGTAAGTTGGCCATCAAGCTATTTGCTAATTTAAATAATATTTAATAATCACTTTTACTACAGTTACAGTATGGTTTCATTTTATATCAGTACAAATCTAATTTTACGTTTGTTTCTGTATTTTGTGTGTGGATGATTTGAAATTTCATGGGACAGAAATTGTCTTGCAATTCCGAAATGAGCCATATGTGATGTGGGTTTTCTTGATAAAACAGCACTAATGTTTACATTTAACCAATTTTATGAGCAGAAACCCCTTCCCTTCGGATAGGTTTATTTGAGGAACCTAGTGAGAAAAGTTAGCCAAGCAAATAACAACAATCATAGTTCTAACTTTGGTTAAAAAGGAAATACTTTATTTTGTTTGGAGGCTGGTTCACCTCCAGTGGAACAGTATTATGGACATACGGGACTTCATAGTATTAGCCACAAAGTCAGCAAAATGTATTTTCATTCACAAAATGATGTTATGAAGACGAAATACAATCAAAAGTAATCGCAAGGCATGTACACTAATAGCGCCACTTCGACACATTCAATATGGCGACATCGACGTACGACTCAACGCGCATGCCTGAGAGTGTCTAGATATATTTGTTATATAAGATCTTTGTGTCTGAATATCCGCGTACAGGAGGTCAGGAACACATTTTTTGGCGAGCAGCTTTGTCAACCAATACAAAGCGTCCTAAGCCATTGACGTCATCATTTGACGACGTGTAAAGCGGAAGTGTGCTTCTCTGTTTCCGGGTAGCAGCTGAAGTTGTTTTGGAGGAGCAATGACTGCCGACCCGGCGTCGTCTCTCCGGATGTCGGAGATCGAGGACCCGGTGGTCCTGTTCGAGCGCTACTGCACCGAGGACATCCGCGGCATCGAGCGTAAAGTCCGCGGCGAGATCGAACAAAAGAAGGAGGAACTGAGGCAGATGGTGGGGGAGCGCTACCGGGACTTGATTGACGCCGCAGACACCATCGGAGAGATGAGGCAGAGTTCAGGGAGTGTTGTCCAGTCCATCCAGGACATGTACCAGTACTGCCACCGGCTGAAACAAGCCAAAGCCCTCGTGAACAGCCCAAATCCGGAGGTGAACCCAGCCTAGTGTTGCCCTGTTTTTTTTTTTGTTTCCTTTCCTGCACTTAAAGGAGATATTGATATATTCGGCTTGGAAACTGCATTCCACAAATATTAGCTTGAGAATCAACCTAGTCGTCATTCCTCGCTCGTGTAACTCCTGCTATGTCTCTTTCAGGATCCTACTAATTCGCTGAGTTGGCCATCTACTAGTGAGCTTTTTCTAGTAGTGAGACAATTCTGCAAACTAGTAGAAATAGTTATTTGTTTACTGAACCTCCATTTATCTAGGCAAGGCAATTGAGAACATATTCTCATTTGCAATGCCCACCTGGCTGCAGACAGCAGAGTTAAATAAAGAAAACTAAAAGCAAATACAAATGCATTATTTTACAATGTGATGTGCACAAAGTTGTACTTAAAACTAAAGATAAAACATACAGTCAACAAAATAATAATAAAAAGACAATCATGAATAAATAATCAAATATAATATTCGCCAATCCCCCCCCAAAAAATTTCCCTCTTTTTGCACTTGTTGACTAGGGCGCACTAGTGGAACAACTAGATGTTATTATTGGGTCACTAGTTGGGTCACATTCTACTAGTGTGCTGCATTGTCTTACTAGTGAGGGAAAAAAAGCGTAGTAGGACACAGACAATTCAGCGCACTCGTATGATATTGAATAAATGCTGAAACGGCTTGCCATACGATCAGGAGTTAAAGTCATTTGATTAAAAGAAATTACTGTTGTATGAGGTGGCACGGTGGGGGGATGGTTGGCACATCTGCCTCACAGTCCTGAGGTCCTGGCTGCAAATCCGACCTCCCTTGTGTGGGTTTTCTTTGGATACTCCGGTTTCCTCCCACATCCCAAACACATGCATGGTAGGATATTTGAAGATTCTTAAGTTGTCCGTAGGTGTGAATGTGAGTGCGAATGGTTGTTTGTTTGTATGTGCCCCGCAGTTGGCTGGTGAACAGTTCAGGGTGTACCCAAAGTCAGCTGAGGTAGGCGCCAGCACACGCGCGATCCTAGCAGGATAAGTGGTACGGAAAATGGATGATTTTTTTTTTTTTTGTGAATTTATTTATTTATTTACATTTTTTAACTTGCTTGGAAGGTTGTTTGCTAACATGTAACATGCAAGTAAACATACCACTGCAATATTGTATATTCAAGTTTTGGGGAAATAAGAAAAGGTTTAAATAGGATTGGGCATTGTTTGAATTTGAGCGGTTCCGATTCTGGTTCCTTAATTCGATTCCGGTTCCAAACGATTCTCGATTCCAGTTTCTTTTAGGGGGCTGGCTCAAAGAAGTTTGCATGGTTTAAATAAAGGGTGTCCAAATTATGAACATCCATTTTCTTAGCAACCCTCAGCATAGACTAATACGAACATTTGACTGTGGGTTCTTGATAACCAGTATCAATATCAAACATATGCACTAAAAGGCAACGTGTGTGGAAATAACCCAATTGACTTAATATTCATTCATTAATTTTTTCGCTAAAACCTAAAAATAGCATTGTTTAAATAGTTATTTGGGACTGTTTCATCATGTCAAAGTGTTTATATGTGCAAGTTTTAACTTGACTTCCTGTTTTAAGCTTGTAGCCTTTTTATTTTAAAAGGTACACACTGGAAGTCAGCATTTTGACACAAAAAGTAACTTCACATGACACCGGTGATTTTTATTCATTTATTTTTTTTAATGGATGGAACCAAATGCTATAAAACTCTGATTCCTTTCCTGATTTTCACAGATAAGGCACAAGGTTAGTGTTTGTGATACCGTGATGGTTAGTGTTTGTGATACGTTTATGTGAATTGTGTCCCAATTCATTGTGATGTAAAGTTGCTACGGTGACGTTTTAGCTCAATGTTAAGCTTTTTTTTCTGTCATCGGCGCTTACGTTGGTTTGAAGACCAGAATAAACGCTAAAAACCGTCACTGCAAAAGTGCAACCAACCGTTTACCTTGTTAGCTGTCTCAATGTTGGCATAGATGTATTTTATTGTTACACTCAACCAGTTGACTGAGACATCCATATTCTATACCACTTAATTAGGGTAATGGGTGAGCTACAGCCTATCCAAGATGACTTTGGGTAGGGTAGGCTACATCGCGGATTGGTTGCCAGTCAATCGGAAGGATCATATGTACAAAAAAAACATCCATACATATGGACAAGTTGGAGTCTTCAATTAACTTGCATGTTTTTGGAATCTGAAAGGAAGCCTCAGAATGTACCTTTTTTTTAAATTTTATTGAATTTTTTTCCTGCACATTAACTCGTTCACTGCCAGCCTTTCCAGTTAACATGGATATTTGACTTCCAAAGCAGTCAATGGCAGTGAATGTGTTAAGAACAATAGCCCCATTTTTGTTTGAATTCCTCTTTTACAAAAAAGACAATTCAAGCGATAGGTTTTTCCTCATGTTTTTGAAATTGTAAGTTGAAAGCTGGAGCTGGCTACTTTTGTGGGCTGAATGGGTGGCAAAAATGGTGAAATTAAATGCCAGTATTTTGAGGGTAATGTCACATCAGCAACATATTGGGGGGAGGGGTGGGGGATGATGAACTAGTTCATTTTTTGAATGGTGAATTTTGTTAAAACTTTTTTTAATTGTGAACTATTAACTGAACTAGTTCAAATTTGGAACTGAATTTTCAACTAGGTCGCGTAGAAAATGAACTTTCCCAACACTGCCAACATCGTTGGTCTTTTGGTTATCTTGCCGTACACACACCGTGAATGCGCTGATGACTTGGACCTCTCTCGTTTAGCATTCACAGTCGGCATGGAGCTCAAAATGGGCAAAACCGTGCAGAGCAATTTCTCTCCTGGCAGATGAATGGATAATTCTACAAAATGTAACCACAATTGGAACAGAGAGTACACGAACAATGATAGCTGCAGCAAGACAGCTCCCATTCCAACACATGCCTTGTATTGCTCACATTTTGCAAAGAGCCATTACTATTAGTCTTGCTGATAGTGGGTTTTGTGATGCAATTTTAACTTGAAAATAATGACACTTTAAGTTTAGGTCTGAATTTTGGTTTGTATTGAAATACAATTAAATGCATTTTTCAAGAGTTAACATTATTCACATCTGTCTATTATTTGATTCAGTTGTGCACTAAAGTCCATTTAAATAAATAAAAAAAACATTTTGGGGGACGAATATTGATATATGAATTGAGATTAATTAATAAATTATTTTTTTAATCAAGTCCCACCACTTGACTGTCTTTGTCATATAGAGGCAGTGGCAGGACAAGTTCTACACCATGGCTTCTCAGATCAAGCTCCTGTTGGAGATTCCCGAGCGCATCTGGAGTGCAATGGAGGCCTCCCAGTACCTTCAGGCAACTCGTCTCTACCTACTGTGTTGCCATCTGCACAGTCTCCTTCAGGTGGAAGCTGCCACAGGGGGTCACTACAGTCCTGCCCTGGCCCGCTTCCCCATCCTTGTCCGACAAGTAGCCACAACCAGTCACTTTAGGTACTTGATGCTTTTTCATTCACCTTTATTGTGACAGAAATGAATTTACAGTAGTTGTCACTGTGAATGATAATTCACTCTGCTCATCAGAATGGGACAATTAATATAATTGTTTCTCAAAAGAGTTTTCCACACATTAATCTGGAAGCAAGTAAATATAAACTGTTCGGAATATGGTTTGAAAATCTAGTATATAGTGGATCTTCTAAAATAGAATGCCCCTGAAGTTTTAATAATTTTGAAGGTTTACCTTTTCAGAAATATGACTCCAGTTACACAAAACGTTAGTTAGTACCACCATCCTGCATAGTATCGTGTGAGATCTCAGCTTATCAAGCAGTACTCTGCATGTGTTTTTTAAGTTTTTGTTTTGTGTTTGTCTTTTTTTCCTTCTGTTCAGTCAAAGACATTACGGATAGAATCATGCAAGATGGTAGAGTAACTTAAAAAAAACTCAGTTGAGCAAGCAGCAAAGGATTAAGTCAGTTTACTTGTAATTATTGTATTTTTTTGTGACGGCTATTCCATAGAGAGGCCTGTTATAAAAGGATTGTTAACATAATTTACATGAAAAGACGAGGAATGACTGACCTGATTTGAAATTATGTGGCATCAGCAGACTGACATTAAATGGCAAAGGACTGTCCCAATACATTTTTCCAATGTGACCACATTTGAGTTAAACACATTAAAAATATTTTAGGAACACAAAAATTGGGGTGGCACGGTGGGCGACTCGTGAGCACATCTGCCTCACAGTTCTGAGGACCGGGTTTCACATCCCTGCCCTGCCTGTGTGGCGTTTGCATGTTCTCCCCGTGAGACCTTTCATGTTCTCCCTGTGCCTGCGTGGGTTTTCTCTGGGGACTCCGGTTTCCTCCCAAATCCCAAAAATCCCATGTGCTATTGACACACATTTTACTCAACTTTATTTCTAGAGCACAAAAAAAATAACTGCAGCTCTAACAAATACTGAGCAACATTTGTTGGCAAACATTATGTTGTAGTTTATCCATCTCTTCCATTTTGTTTCATTTAAAAATAATGGAAGTAAATGTATCTGTAATTTATTTGTTGAAATATGTGTTGTTACCATTAATATTTATATATTAGTTAGTGGTCACACTACTTAAACAAAAAAAAAAAAAGTAGAGTGCATTGAATTAAGTTAAAGCGATCAAACCCTGCAGCGAAGATAAAAAAAACGCAAGTGATTGAAACCCCCTCAAAACGTTTATAACTACCTCTATTTATAGTTTATACTGTAAATATACCACAAACTATGATCGCCAAAAAGTTCAATATCATTTCAAACTCGTTTTACAACATTAACTTAAAAAATGGTTTGCAGATGATTAGTTCTAAAAAAACAAAATGCACCCAAAGTGCACATGTAAATTCTAAAGATGTACTCTACACTAGTAACATACATCACACACATGGTGTCTTGTTTTGTTCTTACTCTTGCGATAAACCCTGGGAATACTATACAAAAAAATGTCTGTGGCCAGATTATTTGATAGAAATCTCAATGCAGAGGATTTAACAATTATGAGTGAGGGTATTGGAATAAATAGGTAAATCAGAGAATTTTCTTTCTCTTATCCGAGGTCGGGTCACGAGGGCAGTAGCTTTAGCCGGGAAGGTAAGTCTTCCCTCTCCCCAGCCAGTTCATGCAGCTTTTCTGGGGGGATTCCGAGGTGTTCCGAGGCCAGCCGGGAGACATAGGTCGTCCCTGGGGTCTCCTCTCGATGGGACATGCCTGGAACACCTAACCAGGGAGGCTTCCATGAATCATCCAAATCAGATGCCTGAGCCACCTCATCTGGCTCCTCTCAATGCGAAGGAGCGGTGGCTCTACTCTGACCCCTCCCGGATAACTGAGCTTCTCACCCTATCTTTAAGGGAGAGCCTGGACACTCTGCGGTGGAAACTCATTTCGGCCACTTGTATCTTGTTCTTTCGGTGTCGACCCATAGCTCATGACCATAGATTAGGGTAGGAACGTAGATCGACTGGTAAATTGAGAGCTTCGCCTTTCGGCTTAGCTCTTCCTTCACCACAACAGACCGATACAAAGTCCGCATCACTGCAGACGCTGCTCCGATCTGCCTGTTGATCTCCCGTTCCATTCTTCCCTCACTCGTGAACAAGATCCCAAGATACTTGAACTCCTCCACTTGGGGCAGGTTCTCATCCCCGACCTGGAAAGGGCACTTCATCCTTTTCCAACTGAGGGCCATGGTCTCAGATTTGGAGGTGGTGTATTATCTATTTATGAATAAATTAAAATAAGTGCATTTCTTTCCCTCAATTGAACCCCTGCCCCCCAAATGTCTGTGCATGTCCCTATTTGAAGACCCTTATGTATAATTGCATTGAATATATATATATATATATATATATATATATATATATATTTTAAACCCAACAATTCTTGAATAAGCAGGGAGAAACCTCCAATAAGTGTTTTGGGGGTTGGTTCCCTCCCCACCCAAAAAAAAAAAAAAAAAAAAAGTTTGTTTTAATTGGATTTAAAAAAAAATAAAATAAAAATCTGTGAATAGGTGAATCAGTGGGTGCCGAATCGCAAGTATACTTTGGTCCACTGTATTTCACTTAACATTTTTTCCATATGTGAAAAAAATGAAATGGAAAAAAATTTGATTGTGTTGGATCACCAAGCTTCCACAAGCTGATGTACAAGTAGGTGTGAGCCACCACCGAGCAGGAAACTCGGACAATAATGAAAATGCTCCTCTTCTTTGCTCTTTTAATTTATGCATTTTGTCAGGTTTTGACAACAAAACAGTTGCAAGGCCAGCATTTATGGTCATAAATAAATACAGTACACACACACACACAAAGCATGTTTGGTTGATCCCTTTGTTTGTCGAGTGTCCACAATTGAATTTCTGACTGCAAATCTTTTTTTTGCCATATAATAATGAATACTCAAGTTTTTTTTTTTTTTTTTTTCTCTCTTTTTCTCCCAGGTCCACCATTCTTTTAGACAGCAAGTCTATGCTGCGGGGACGGGCAGTGTCTGACCAGGCTATAGCCGAGGCCCTCCTGTCCACGATGCTTCTGGAGGACAGCTCGCCGCGCCAGGCACTTGCTGATTTCTTGTTAGCGCGGAAGGCCTCCATCCATCAGTTGCTCAACCAGCCACAACATGGTAGTATAACAGTATAAACAGCATGTTTTCCCTAATACTATGCATACACTATATACCATTTCTTTTTTGCAACCTCCTCAGTTCTCGATCCTCACCCCTCTCTCTATATATATGATATATCTAATATATATAGATAGATGGCTAGATAGAGATCGCTATAGATATACTGTGGCTGAAATATTTAACATGCCACCATTTTTCTCACTTAATATATTTCCAAAGGTGCTATTGACCTGAAAATTTCACCAGATGTTATATCTAAATACATAAATAATCCATACATACATGGAAAGTAGAACACATAAAATCAGAAATTAAGTAATGTGAAATGACACAGGGAAAAAGGATTGACCACGCCAACTGGTATTTATTTAATACTTTGTACAAAAGCCATTGTTTGCAATGACAGCCTCAAGATGCCTCCTGTATGGAGAAACTAGTCTCCTGCATTGCTCTGGTGTGATTTTGGCCCATTCCTCCACACAAGCAGTCTTCAAATCTTGAAGGTTTCGTGGGCTTCTTTTATGGACCTTGAGTTTCAGTTCTTTCCATGGATTTTCGATTCGATTCAAGTCAGGTGATTGGCTGGGCCATTCTAGCAGCTTTATTTTTTTTCTTTGAAACCAAGTGAGAGTTTCCTTGGCAGTATGTTTTGGATCATTATCCTGCTAAAATGTCCACCCTTGTTTCATTTTCATCATCCTCGTAGATGGCAGCAGATTTTTGTCAATAATATCTGTCTACATTTTCCCATATATTCTTCCTTCAGTGATGTCAAGTTTTCCAGTTCCATTTTCTGAAAAGCAGCCCCATACCATCATGTTCCCACCTCTGAACTTCACTGTTGGTATGGTGTTTTTAGGGTGATGTGCAGTGTCATTTCTCCTCCAAACGTGGTGTGCATTATGGAATCCACAACTTCAATTCTCATCCGACCAGACTATATTCTCCCAGTATTTAACTGGCTTGTCTAAATGTTGTTCAGCAAACTTTAAACGAGCTTTGACATGCTTTTTTTTTTTTCTTTCAGCAATGGGGTCTTGCGTGGTGAGCGTGCATACAGGCCATGGTGGCCTCACGGTTTTCCTTGTGACAACAGTACCTGTTATTTCCAGGTCTTTTTTATTCTCTCCACAGGTGGTCCTTGGCTCTTGGACACCTCTTCTGATTATTCTTTGCACTCCTCTGTCAGAAATCTTGCGAGGAACACCGGATTGAGGCAAATTTATGGTGGTATGATTGACTTTCCACTTAAGTATTATGGCCCCAACCGTGCTCACTGGAACAGTCAGAAGCTTAGATATGCGCCTGTAACCAATGCCATAGTTATGTTTTGCAACAATTGGTTTGCGATGGTCTTGAGACGGCTCTTTGCTCTTACCCATCACGAGATGTCTTGATTCACACCTTAGCGATGAGACCTTTTTGTAGGCCATCAATTAGGACTGAACCAGCTGATATTTGCACTGACAAGAGGCTGGATTGCTGTTTGATCATTGATAGATTTTAGGTGTTGTCTTGGCTTCCCCTGCCTTTTTGCACCTCCTTTCATGTGCTCAATACTTTTTCCCTGTCTCATTTCACATTTTTACACACAACTTACAACCCCAATTCCAATGAAGTTTGGATGTTGTGTTAAACATCCCAACAAAGCTGGGATAGGGTCATGTTTACCACTGTGTTACATCACCTTTTCTTTTAACAACTTTCAATACACGTTTGGGAACTGAGGACACTAATTGTTGAAGCTTTGTAGGTGGAATTCTTTCCCATTCTTGCTTGATGTACAGCTTCAGCTTTACTACACTGCAACAGTCCGGCGTCTCCGTTGTCGTATTTTACGCTTCATAATGCGCCACACATTTTCAATGGGAGACAGGTCTGGGCTGCAGGCAGGCCAATCTAGTAACCCGCACTCTTTTACTACGAAGCCACGCTGTTGTAACACGTGCAGAATGTGGTTTGGCATTGTCCTGCTGAAACAAGCAGGGGCGTCCATGGTAAAGACGTTGCTTAGATGGCAGCATATGTTTCTCCAAAACCTGTATGTACCTTTCAGCATTAATGGTGCCTTCACAGATGTGTAAGTTACCCATACGATTGGCATTAACACAGCCCCATACCATCATAAATGCTGGCTTTTGAACTTTGCGTCCATAACAGTCTGGCTGGTTCTTTTCCTCTTTGGCCCGGAGGACACTGCGTCCACAATTTCCAAAAACAATTTGAAATGTGGACTCTTTGGACCACAGAACATTTTTCCACTTTGCATGAGTCCATCTTGGATGAGCTCGGGCCCAAAGAAGCCGGCGGCGTTTCTGGGTGTTGTTGATAAATGGCTTTTGCTTTGCATAGTAGAGTTTCAAGTTGCACTTACGGGTGTAGCGCCGAACTGTATTTACTGACATTGGTTTTCTGAAGTGTTCCTGAGCCCATGTGGTGATATCCATTACACAATGATGTCGGTTTTTGATTCAGTGCCGCCTGAGGGATCGAAGGTCACGTGCATTCAATGTTGGTTTTTGGCCTTGCCGCTTACATGCAGTGATTTCTCCAGATTCTCTGAACCTTTTGATGATGATATGGATCGTAGATGATGAAAGCCCTAAATTCTTTGCAATTGTACGTTCAGGAACATTGTCCTTAAACTGTTCGACTGTTTTCTCACGCACTTGTTCATAAAGAGGTGAACCTCGCCCCATCTTTGCTTGTGAATGACTGAGCAATTCAGGGAAGCTCCTTTAATACCCAAGCACGGCACCCACCTGTTCCCAATTAGTCTGTTCACATGTGGGATGTTCCAAACAGGTGTTTGATGAGCATTTCTCAACTTTCTCAGTCTTTTTTGCCACCTGTCCCAGCTTTTTTGGAACAATAAAGTTTATCAGTTTGTACTTTAAATATCTTGTCTTTGTAGTGTATTCAATTAAATATAGTTTGAACATGATTTGCAAATCATTGTATTCTGTTTTTATTTATGTTTAACACAACGTCCCAACTTCATTGGAATTGGGGTTGTAATTTCTGATCTTATTTGTTCTACTTCCTTTGTATGTATGGATTACTTGGGTCGTAAACAACATTTGGGGAAAATTTCAAGTCAATAGCACCTTTGGAAATATATTTTGTGAGAAAAATGGTGACGTGTTAAATACTTATTTCAGCCGCTGTATACCTCCTCATTGGAGGCTCCTTGTAGCGTGATCCGAAGAGAATTGAGATGCTCCCTAATATTGCGGCATACGAACAACTTCCAGGTCACGGTCAAAGCGAAGCATCGAGGAGCTCGAAACATTGCACTTAACAGAAATTAGATCCACCCCATGGATGTAGTGAAGGAAATAATTATATGCTACCTCACTGATTTTGTAATTTTACCCACTGACAAAGACATGAACGGTCTGTAATTTTAATGGTAGGTGTATTTTAACAAGGACAGACAGAATATCAAAAAGAAAATTGAGGAAGTAACATAAAACATCCATCCATCCATTTTCTGAACCGCTTCTCCTCAGCGGCCAACGTGCCGCCCTAACATAAAACAAAAGATAGTCGAACAGTTTAAGGACAATGTTCCTCAACGTACAATTGCAAGGAATTTAGGGATTTCATCCTCTACGGTCCATAATATCATCAAAATGTTCAGAGAATCTGGAGAAATCGCTGCATGTAAGCGGCAAGGCCGAAAACCAACATGGGGCTGTGTTGGTGCCAATGGCATGGGTAACTTACACATCTGTGAAGGCACCATTGTTGAAAGGTACATACATGTTTTGGAGAAACCTATGCTGCTATCCAAGCAACGTCTTCTTCATGGACGCCCCTGCTTATTGCAGCAAGACAATGCCAAACCACATTCTGCACGTGTTACAACAGCGTGGCTTGGTAGTAAAAGAGTGTGGGTACTAGACTGGTCTGCCTGCAGTCCAGACCTGTCTTCCATTGAAAGTGTATGGCGCATTATGAAGCGTAAAATACAACAACGGAGACCCCGGACTGTTGAACAGCTGAAGCTGTACATCAAACAAGAATGGGAAAGAATTCCACCTACAAAGCTTCAACAATTAGTGTCCTCAGTTCCCAAACATTTATTGAATGTTGTTAAAAGAAAATGTGATGTAACACAGTGGTAAACATGACCGTGTCCCAGCTTTTTTGGAACATGTTGCAGCCATAAAATTCTAAGTTAATGATTACTTGCTAAAACAATACTTTATCAGTTTGAACATTAAATATTTTCTTTGTAGTGTATTCAACTAAATATAGGTTGAACATGATTTGCAAATCATTGTATTCTGTTTTTATTTGTTTAACTCAACGTCCTAACTTCATTGGAATTGGGGTTGTACTAACACTTTTTTTCAGGTGCAGGTATCAAGGCCCAAGTGTGTAGCCTTGTGGAATTGCTGGTGACCACGTTGTTTCAAGCCTATGCTGTTTTCTATATGCACCCTGAGGGGGGGCCCAGGCCAGGTGAAGCAACCCTCAGCTGTGGCCTACTGTTTTCCATCCTGGAAAAGGTCACCTCCTCTGCACCTGCAGGTACATATCAGTGATGTCCTTGAAGTCTACGATGATAAGTTAAGTATTACATCTAGGGTTAGGGTATCTAATGAAAACTTACAGTATAGCACATAAAAAAGTAGCAATGATAAACTGTTTATTAAAGCAACAATTTTCAGAAAAAACACATACCACACTGGTATAAAACACGAGAAACATAAATCTATACACTCCTGCAAAAGTATTTGAACAGTGAGGCCAATTCCTTTATTTTTGCTGTTGACTTGTAAAAATATTTGGATTTGCCATCAAAAGACTCATAAGAGACAAGTGGTATACTTTTCAGCTTTTATTTCCAGGTACATTAGTTATCTGCATCACAACTTAAATGACCAATTTCTTTGGATGGTGATTATATCCAGGAAAGTAAATACCTTCCATCCATCCATTTTCCGTTCCGCTTATCCTCACTGGAGCCTATTCCCGCTGAGAGGCGGGGTACACCCTGAGGTGATCGCCAGCCAATCTCAGGGCACATATAAACAAACAACACGCATTCACACCTCCGCACAATTTAGAGTTTTTAATTAACCTACCATGGGATGTAGGAGGAAACCGGAGTACCCGGAGAAAACCTACGCGGGCACAAGTAGAACATGCAAACTCCACAAAGACGAAGCCTGATTTGAACCCAGGCCCTAAGAACTATGAGGCAGATGTGCGAACCAGTCCACCACCATTCCGCAGTAAATACCAGAGGCTGTTAATATTACCAAATTCTGGCTAATTTACAGTAGATAGAGTCCCCTCTAAAAGTAATTGAACGGCAAGATCAAATCCTTTGTGTTTGTTGTATACTGAAGACATTTGGGCGTCAGATCAAAAGATGAATATGAGACAAAAGTTCAGAATTACAGCTTTTATTTCATGGTATTTACATCTATATGTGTAAAATAACTCAGGACAGAGCACCTTTTGTTTGAAGCCACCCACTTTTCAAGTGAGCAGAAGTATTGGTACAGACATTATTAAATGAACAAAGTGACTAACATTGAATATTTGGTGGCATAACCCTGACTTCAATAACTGCATCAAGCCTGCGACCCATTGACTTCACCAGACTGTTGCATTCTTCATTTGAAATGCTTTTCCAGGCCTTTACTGCAGCCTCTTTCAGTTTTTGTTAGTTTCTGGGGGTTTCTCCCTTCAGTCTTCCGCTTCAGGAAGTAAAATGCATGCTCTATTGGGTTAAGGTCCGGTGATTGACTTGGCCATTCTAAGACCTTCCTCCTTTCCCTCTGATGAAGTTGAGAACACAGTGCTTTTCGGGACCTTCAATACTGCTGAAATTCTTTTGTATCCTTACCCAGATTTGTGCCTTGACACAATCCGGTCTCAGAGGTCTGCAGACAATTCCTTAGACTTCATTGCTTGGTTTCTGCTCTGATATGCACTGCCAACGATGAGACCTTATATAGACAAATGTGTGCCATTTCAGATAAAATTAAATCAATTTACCACAGGTGGACTCCGTAGATATTGTAGAAGCATCTCAAGTATGATCAGTGGAAATCAGATGCATCTGAGCTTAAGTTTGAGTGTCATAGCAAAGGGTGTGAATACTTATGTACCCATTATGTTTGAATGTTTAAATGTTTTTATACATTTACACAAATTTCTGAAAATGTGTTTTTACTTCGGCATTATGGGATATTTTATGTATTTTTATTTTATTTTTTATTGTTTTGAAGAAAACTATAGTCCACATAATCTTTAGCATGTCCGTAACAGCAAAATGTGGAAAGTGTGAAGGGGTGTGAATACTTTTTGGTGGCACTGTATGTAAAAAATGCGACCAAGATAAATAATTTTGAAACTTTTGCCACCATCATTATTTCAGTTTTTTATTTTGACTTAACTTTCCAAAATATTATTTCTCTCCCCCCCCCCCATTTGTGTTGTAGTTTTTAAATGATTTACTATGCTTATTTTTTTTATATCACAAAAACCTAGCATTTGAACAGTTGGAATCACTGTCACACTCACACATTTTCCTTGTTTAATTTATTTTATTTTTATTTCTACTAGGTTCTCGGTTGGATATTTTGATCCAATTTCATGATTTTTTTAAGGACTGAGCAGTGGTACGGAAAGAATGTAAAATCTTGCCAGGCAGCAATGTAACGATTCATCCTGTGGAGAAAAAGAAACCCACATTTGAAGGAGCCTTTGAATTGTGACAGTCATCACACTGAGTTTGGATGTCACCTGCCTTCAAATGCAGCTGCTGATTGATGAAACCCTGAATTGGGCCACAACTATAGTCCCTCCCCTCAATTCTGTCTCTCTTCTCAGCTAAACGCAAGCACGTGCTTCAGGAAGACACAAGTACAGGCAGCTGGTTCAAGTACCTGCCCTCCTCCGTCACAGAGTTCCAGCCTACACTTCGTACCCTGGCACAGCCAATCCAGAGAGAGCAGCTGCGGGACACTTTACAACAGTGGATTGATACGTAAGCGTTTAAACAATATGTTACGACAAAAAAATAAGCAATAAGAAACCCTCAAATAACAAATAGTTTACAACATAAATTAGTACACCCCAGCAGATTTCTTAGAAAAATATTTTGCTTTTCTTTCTGTTTCTCTCCTTTCCATAGTCGTACTACAAAATACTCTCACAAAAGTGGGTGACTGATTTGCGAATGCGATTTGTGCAAACTCATTTTCTTCCCGAACAAATATATTTAATGTTAAATAAAGGCTAGATTTTTAAGATTCATTATTCAAGAGGCTTTACTAATTTATGTTGAGCATTTTAGTTCACTGTTATGCCAACAAACAGCAACATGTACAGTGGGAGGAAAAAGTATGTGAACCCATTGGAATTTCTTACATTTCTGCATAAATTGGTCATAAAATGTTCACCTAAATCACAGGAATAAACTCTTGTCTGCTGACACTCATACCACACAAACCATTACAGTGCCGTGGCCCCCTTCTCGAATTCTTATATTTTTGCATAGTTTTCCCATTTTAATGTTTAAGGTCATCAAACAAATGTAAATATCAGGCAAATATAAACCAAGTGAACTTTCATATATGGTTAATTTTCAATGATCACACCCAAGCCTTATTAGTTCCAGACCTGTTCAATCAAGAAATACCTTAACAGAATCCGTTCCGACAAAATCAAAGACTGACAAAAGATCAAAAAAAGAGACAACAAAATGACACGATCCAAAGAAATTACAGAACAGTCGAGAAACAAAGTAATTGACATTTATCAGTCTGGAAGGGGTAGTGCTGGGCATCGTTTGAATTTGAGTGATTCTGATCCCAAACGATTCTCGATTCCGATTATTTTAGGGGGCTGGGTCAGAAAAGTTTGCATGGTTTAAATAAACGGTGTACAAATTAGGAACATCCATATTCTTAGCATCCTGCAGCATAAACTAAAATGAACATTTGACTCTGGGTTCTTTATAACCAGTATCATTATCAAACCTATGAACTGAAAGGCAATGTGTGAAGGAACTAACCCAATTGACTTAATATTCATTAATTATTGTTTCAGGTAAAAGTTAAATTTAGCATTGTTAAAATAGTTATTTGCGACTGTTTTATCACGTGAAATGGGTTATATGTGCAACTTTTAACTTGACGTCCTGTTTTAAGCATGTAGCCTTTTATTTTGAAGGGTCCACACCGGAACTCAGCATTTTGGTACAAAAAATAATGTCACATGACACCGCTAAAAATGAAACTAAAATGAAACGAGTAATGAATGGAACCGAATGCTCTATAAAATGTTGATTCCTTGACCTACCCACCAATGAGACACAAGGTTAGTGTTTCTGATACAGTGAGACAACAGGGAAGGGTTGAGAAAAGCCATTTCTAAAGCTTCAGGATTCCAGTGAACAATAGGGAGAGTCATTATCCTGACATGGAGAAAACATGGAACAGTGGTGAACCTTCCCAGGTGTGGCCGGTCTACAAAGACTGGGCAAAAATAGTATCCATGGCAGAGTTCCAAGGCGACAACCACTGCTGACCAAAAAGAACATAAAGGCTCGTCTTACTTTTGCAAAAAAAATATCTGAATGATTCCTAAGACTTTTGGGGGAATATTATACGGACTGACGAGATGAACGGTCAGCTTTTTGGAAGGTGTGTGTCTCGTTAAATCTTGCATCATTTCAGAAAAAGAACATCATACCAACAGTCGAACATGGTGGTGGTAGTATGAGGGTCTTGGGCTGCTTTGCTTCTTCAGCACCTGGGCAACTTACTGAGATTGAAACCATGAAAATCTTTCAGAATGTTCAGCCATCAGTTTGTGACCTCAAGCCAAAGCGCACATGGGTTCTGCAGCAGGATAACGACCCGAAACACACCAACAAGTCAACTTCTGAAGGGCTTAAAAAAACAGACTTGAATTTGATTGAAATCCAGTGGCGTGGCCTTTAAAAGAGACTGTTCATGCCGAAAACCCTCCAAGGAAGATGTGAAAGACTCATTGCCAGTTATAGAAAACGCCTGATTTCAGTTGTTGCTGCTGAGGAGTCATTAGATTTAGGGGGACATTACTTTTTCACACAGGGCCAGGTAACTATGAATATTTTTTTTTTCCTTAATAAATTAAATCACCATGTAAAAATAGCGTTATAATTTCTCTTGGGTTATATTTGTCCATTTACATTTGTCTGATGATCCTAAACATTAAAGTGGGGGAACTATGCAAAAATATAAGAAATTGAGAAGGGGCCAATACTTAACGGCACTGTACGTGTTTTCATATTTTTATAGAGCATGGACGGACGAAAAAGTTAAGTGAACGCTTTGATTTAATAAACATTTCCTGTAGTTGCAGGTCAGACATGCACAACGGTCAGATTAATTTTGGACCATTCCTCTTTACAAAACTGTTTTAGTTCAGCAAGATTCCTGGGATGTCTGGTGTGAATAACTCTCTTCAGCTCATGCCACAGCAACTCAATCGGTTTGAAGTCAGGACTTTGACCGGGCCACTGCAGAACGCATTTTCTTAAGTCATTCTGTTGGTGATTTGCTTCTGTATTTTGGATTCTTGTCCTTTTGCAACACCAGTTCTCTGTTGCGCTTCAACTATTGGAAAGATGGCCTCCAGTTCTTCTGCAAAAATTCCTGATAAAGTTGTGAATTCATTTTTCCCTTGATAATAGCAAGCTGTCCAGGCCCTGAAGTAGCAAGCACGCCCATAACATGATGCTCCCTTCACCATACTTCAAAGTTGGTATAAGGTTTTTATGTTGGTGTGCTGTGTCATTTTTCCTCCACACATGATCGTGTGTTCCTCTCAAACAATTCAATTCAAATGCACGGAATATATGGCCAGTCGTGCTGCTGAACATCCAAGTGCTCTTCAGCAAACTTCAAACAGCAATGTTTTTTTTCAGACGGCAGCAGGTTCCTCCTTTGTGTTCTCCCATGAACCCAATTCTTGTCGAATGTTTTATGTACGGTAGATTTTTAAACAGAGATGTTGACATGTGCCAGTGATTTGTGCAAGTCTTCAGCTGACACTATGGTTCTATTTATTTATTTTAAATCAATGAGCATTCTGTGCTGAAGGTTTAGCAAAAATCTAGATTGGTAATCTGTGCCATCCTAACACCACTTGCTTTCAGATGCAAGGAGGACATCTGCCATGGTGTAGGTAGCCTTCTGGTCTATGTGAAGAGCCTGAAAGGACTGGCAGCCATTAGAGACGCTGTTTGGGACCTCCTCTCCGCCGACTCCATCAATCAGCACTGGAACACAGTGTGTCAGCGGCTGCTCGAGCGCCGCCTGACCATCTGGGATGACTTCCTGCAACAGCTCTTCCTTCAGCGCTTACAGGTTAGAGTTCATAATAATAATAAAAGTATCAGAAAGGAAATTGGTCTCATGAAAGACCAAAATGGCTGAATGTCTAATTGCATTGAATGTATTTATTGAATCTGCATTACCCTTTTACTGGTCCACAAGGCTATCACCAAAGAAGAAACTGAAACCATCTCAATGAGTTTGGTGCAGCTCCTCACCTCTGCTGTGAGAGATTTTGAGGGACAGACCGCCAATAGCCGGGCGGCCCAGTATGAAGAAGACGTGTCTTCCTATTTGTGGTCAGAGTCTCCAGGGGACCTGTTGGGTGATGCAGGTTGGGTCACTGTGGCCCAGAGAAGGCAGCAAGCGCAAAGAAGTGGTCTAGCCATGAAGACCCAGGCGCTGACACCTTGCGTTCAAAACTTTTGCTCTTCCATGGACGCCAAGCTGAAAGCACGGCTCGATGACCTCCAGCACTACCTTCCTTCCCGGGATGCAGGTTGGTGTGGTTTAAAATCAGTCTTTATATTTTAGACACTTGTCATTTTTATTTTTATACACATAATCCCGCAAGGCGAAATTACATTTAACTCTGCTGTATATGCAGTCCCCTCCAAAAATATTGGAACGGCAAGATCTATTCCTTTGTTGTATACTGAAGACGTTTGGGTTTCAGATCAAAAGATGAATATGAGACATCCATCCATCCATTTTTCTGAGCCGCTTCTCCTCACTAGGGTCGCGGGCGTGCTGGAGCCTATCCCAGCTGTCATCGGGCAGGAGGCGGGGTACACCCTGAACTGGTTGCCAGCCAATCGCAGGGCACATACAAACAAACAACCATCCGCACTCACATTCACACCTACGGGCAATTTAGAGTCTCCAATTAATGCATGTTTTTGGGATGTGGGAGGAAACCGGAGTGCCCGGAGAAAACCCACGCAGGCACGGGGAGAACATGCAAACTCCACACAGGCGGGGCCGGGGATTGAACCCGGGTCCTCAGAACTGTGAGGCTGACGCTCTAACCAGTCAGCCGCCAAATGTTATTCACTTTAAGTTAATTTAATCATGTCTGTTCCAATACCGCTCATTTGAAAAGTGGGTGGCTTCAAACAAAAGATGCTCTGTCCTGAGTTGTTTAACACACCTAGATGTAAATACCATGAAATGAAAGCTGGAATTCTGAACTAATGTCTCATATTCATCTTTTGAGCTGAAACCCAAATGTCTTCAGTATACAACAAAAACAAAAAAATTGACCTTGTCGTTCCAATGCTTTTGGAGGGGACTATTTGTGTTGCACACCACGTAGAGAAGCAGACCTCACACATGCCGCAATACAATCCTTCCATCAAATGGGTGCCGCCCACTGATGCTTAGGAATGGATTAAATACACAGAAAGCATTTCACTGGAGTACACCGGAAATACGGTAGTTGTAATCTCTGTAAAAATTAAAGTAAAACATACCGGTAGTCAAAAATCAAATTTATAGATGATAGTTTTTACACATTTCATGGCAGCAGGGTGGTCAAGTGCAGTAGTGTCAAGTCCTACGGGCCAGAACTGAACGGTCCATTCCGGCCTGTGGGGATAGAGAACACATTTACTGATACTTTTCAATAAAAGTACAGTGGTGCCTCGAGATACAAGTAACCGGACTTACGACTTTTTCGAGCTACGAACCGTCAATTGGCTGAGTTTTTGCTTTGACTTGCGAGAATCAATGCTGTATGGCGGCTGGAGGCTCCACACACTTAACAAGCAGCACATTGGCTCATATATTTATACATATACATATACAGGCTTCAAGTTTTACATTGCTTCACATTCTCTTCTGTTATGTTTTTATGACTATCGTTTGAAATATACTGCTGCTTGTCCTTTTTAAAAAATGGTGGTGTTTTTGGGGGACTGGAACAGATTATTGCATTTCCATTCATTTTAATGGGGAAATGTTTCAAGATAAGAGCATGGTTGCAACAAATTAAATTTTGTATCTTTCAATATTGTCCACTGTAGGGCGCACTGACTTAAATGACCACTTACAAGACATTCTGAAATTGGCTGCTACTCGTGGTTTGACACCTGATATTGATGCACTTGTGAAGGATAAAAGATGAAATGTTTTAGAAGCAGAGTAAGCCTACTTATATAATGCGGGGCCACCTTTGCACTGTGAAGAATAGTTATGTTAAAATGAATACTTTCTGTAGAAATATTTCAAGACACTGAATACTTTAAAATTTCAGTCAACAGCTTCAATTCAAAATAGGTTTGTTTGATGGAACCTTTTTGTTTTCATGCACTGCCCAAAATGTATTTTTTTTGTATACTGTACATTTACAAGGCAAGCAGATAACCGCATGATTTTTTCTGTATAGTTTACACTTTATTTTGTATGGTGTGATGAGTCAGTTGTCAAGATTTACAGATGGATGAAGAAATGTGTGTCAATATAGAGCTTAACAGAGTTGTTTTATAAACGGTACATACAGTGGGTACGGAAAGTATTCAGACACCCTTAAATTTTTCAGTCTTTGTGATATTGCAGCCATTTGCTAAAATAATTTTTCATTTTTTTCCCTCATTAATGTACACACAGCAAGCCATATTGACAGGAAAAAAAACGGAATAGTTGAAATTTTTGCAGATTTATCAAAAAGAAAAACTGAAATATCACATAGCCATAAGTATTCAGACCCTTTGCTGGGACACTCATGTATTTAACTCGGTGTAGTCCAATTATTCTGATCATCGTTGATCACCTTCATTAGAGTCCAGCTGTGTTTGATTATACTGATTGGACTTGATTAGGAAAACCACACACCTGTCTATATCAGACCTTACAGCTCACAGTGCATGTCAGAGCAAATGAGAATCATGAGGTCAAAGGAATTGCCTGAAGAGCTCAGAGACAGAACTGTGGCAAGGCACAGATCTAGCCAAGGTTACAAATATTTTCCTGCTGCACTTAAGGTTCCTAAGAGCACAGTGGCCTCCATAATCCTTAAATGGAAGACGTTTGGGACGACCAGAACCCTTCCTAGAGCTGGCCGTCCAGCCAAACTGAGCAATCGGTGGAGAAGCGCCTTGGTGAGAGCGGTAAAGAACAACCCAAAGATCACTGTGGCTGAGCTCCAGAGATGCAGTCGGGATGGGAGAAAGTTCTAGAAAGTGAACCTGCAGCCCTCCACCAGTCGGGGCTTTATGACAGCGTGGCCCGATGGAAGCCTCTGCTCAGTGCAAGACACATGAAAGCCTGCATGGAGTTTGCGAAATTAAAAAAAAAAAAAAAAAAAAAAAAAAAAACACCCGAAAAACTCCAAGATGGTGAGAAATAAGATTCTCTGGTCTGATGAGACCAAGATAGAACTTTTTGGCCTTAAATCTAAGCGTTATATGTGGAGAAAACCAGGCACTGCTATCCAATACAGTCCCAACATTGAAGCATGGCGGTGGCAGCATCATGCTGTGGGGGTGTTTTTCAGCTGCAGGGACAGGACGACTGGTTGCAATTGAAGGAAAGATGAATGCGGCCAAGTACAGGGATATCCTGGACGAAAACCTTCTCCGGAGTGCTCAGGACCTCAGACTGGGCCGAAGGTTCACCTTCCAACAAGACAATGACCCTAAGCACACAGCTAAAATAACGGAGTGGCTTCAGAACAACTCCATGACTTGAATGGCCCAGCCAGAGCCCTGACTTAAACCCAATTGAGCATCTCTGGAGAGACTTTAAAATGGCTGTCCACCAACGTTCACCATCCAACCTGACAGAACTGGAGAGGATCTGCAAAGAAGAATGGCAGAGGATCCCCAAATCCAGGTGTGAAAAACGTGTTGCATCATTCCCAAAAAGCCTCATCGTTGTAATACTGACCAAAGGGTATGAATACTTATGGCTGTGCGATATTTCAGTTTTTGTGTTTTAATAAATCTGCAAAAATTCAACAAGTCTGTTATTTTTCTGTCAATATGGGGTGCTGTGTGTACATTAATGAGGAAAAAAATTAACAAATGATTTTAGCAAATGGCTGCAATATAACAAAGAGTTAAAAATCTAAGGGGGTCTGAATACTTTCCTTATCCACTGTGTATAGAGCCACTTTAATCTCTAAATTGCACATGTAAATGAAAAACGGATTCATAATACTGTTGAAATTGCAAATCATTGTTGTTAAGAAATTTCTGATATGACTTACGACAACATTTGATAATCGGATAATCAATACATTTTTGTAGAAATTTTGCAAAAATGTCCCATCCCGTTGCAACCAAGTCTCGGGACAAGCATATAATTTCTCCTTTGTATTCCCATCCACAGTGACCATTGTCGCGCTTTATTCTTCACTTTGTTCTCTATAGGCTCTGACTCCATATCAGTTTCAATGCCATCATTAGGACCTACTGAAGGTTCATCAGCATCCTCCTTCAACCGCTTCACAGACACGCCGGCCGTGGAGGAGTCTTTACGAGAAGGCTCCCTAGCCTGCGTTCACCACATTCTCTCTGCCATCCGTTCCGAATTAGCTACAACTTCACCAGATCCCAGCCCAGCCAGCCTGAGTTCCGTCCTTTTCATGGCAAGGCTGTGTCAGTCCATGGGGGAACTGTGTCCCAATCTGAAACACTGCATTTTGGGACAACAGCGAGAGTGCGAGGCCATGGCCAAAGTCACCCCGAGGCAAAGCAAGAAGTTGGGCAGAGCAAAGGTGGCCACACAGGTCAGTGCTGCTCAGGCCAAGTGGGCAGAACTGAAGGAGGAGCTTCACAAGTGCAGTATGGAGGCCTATCGCATCTGGAGCTCCGCTCTCTCAAAGGTCAGCCCATATAAAACAATTATATTTTACAGATCGATGTGATTTTTGCATATCTAGCTCTACCTCAATTACAACTCCAATTCCAATGAAGTTGGGACGTTGTGTTAAACATAAATAAAAACATAATACAATGATTTGCAAATCATATTCAACCTATATTTAATTCAATACAATACAAAGACAAGATATTTAATGGTCAAACTGCTAAACTTTATTTCTTTTAGCAAATAATCATGAACTTAGAATTTTATGGCTCGTTCCAAAAAAGCTGGGACAGGGTCATGTTCACCAAATTACCATGTCAACCAAATTACTATTGTTGTGACTACATTGTCACATAAGCTGAAGAAAATCTTTGTTTTAACTTTTATAGTTGAGAATTTTTAAACTTTTCATAGCTTGTCAATGTTGTGTGTGTGAAATTGTGAAATTGGGATTTGAATGCTATCCTGTGACATTTCAGAGGTTGCTGGAGGAGTTTGGAACAGCTCTTCATGCAGATTCTGCTGGTGCCATCTTGACAAATGCAACAAACTGGGAAGAACTTGAGATCCAAGAAGAGGCCGAGTCGGGGAGCAGTGTTATATCCAAAATTCGTCTTCCTGTCCAGGTTGGCCATTCAGTTTGCTTTCAATTAATTTGAAATCCATTGAAAACAATGAAAGGACCTATAGCAGAGGTCACGAAATATCGGACCGGCGTCTGGGTCCGGCCACAGAAGCAGTCCCATATGGACCCACACCATAGCCAAAAAAGAGAGGTTATGATTCAGGATTTACAGGGTGCTTATATTTCCAGCCGCGCAACATTTCAGGCTTTACGGTAGTGACGAACCATACCGACCAATCACATGCAAGTTCAGCCACTCCTTCAGCCAATCAAATCTTCATCTCAGACCATAATCGCCACAATCACTGACAGTACGCAGGAGAAATGAGGAGAAATGTAGCAGGAAAGAGAGACAGACTTTAGCGTGGAATTTGACTAAAAGACAGAGAGATCAGAAAAAGACTGATAAAGCAAGATAACATTTGGAACGAATGTCGCTTTAAATAGAAAGGCATGAGTCATTTTTCGTCTTCTGGGAAGTTCCCACTGGGAGCACTTACTATACGTGCATATACACAGCTGAAATAAGCATTTAACACGACACAATTTTTCTCACTAAATATATTTCCAAAGGTGCTCTTGACATGAAAATTTCACCAGATGTTGGGAACAACCCAAGTAAGCTCAGAAATTAAGTTGTCTAATAATGTGAAATAACACAGGGAAAAAGTATTGAACACGCCAACTGGTATTTTAATACTTTGTACAAAAGCCTTTGTTTGCAAAGACAGGTTCAAGACACCTCCTGTATGGCGAAACTAGTCTCATGCATTGCGCTGGTGTGATTTTGGCCAATTCCTCCACACAAGCAGTCTTCAAATCTTGAAGGTTCTGTGGGCTTCTTTTATGGACCTTAGTTTAAGTTCTTTCCATAAATCTTTGATAGGATTCAAGTCTGGTGAATCGCTGGGCCATTCTAGCAGCTTTATTTTTTTCTTTGAAACCAATTGAAAGTTTCCTTGGCAGTATGTTTTGGATCATTATCCCAATGAAATGTCCCCCCTAGTTTCATTTTCATCCTCCTCGTAGATGGATTTTGGTCAAGAATGTCTGGGTAGATTGGCACATTCATCCTTCCTTCAATAATGTGAATTTTACCAGTACCATTTGCTGAAAAGCAGCTCCACATCATCATGTTCTCACTTTTGAACTTTACTGGTGTTTTTAGGGTGACAGGCAGTGCCATTTCTCCTCCAAATGTGGTGTGCATTATGGCATCGAAAGACTTCAATTTTGCTCTAATCAGACCAGACTATATTCTCCCAGTGTTTAACTGGCTTGTTAAAATGTTGTTCAGCGAACTTTAAACGAACTTTGACATGATTTTTTTTCAGCAATAGTGCCAAAGGTTCCCAATGGTGCTATTGACCTAAAAGTTTTAGCAGGTATTGGGAACAACACAAGTAATCCATACATACAAAGAAAGTAGAACAAATAAGATCAGAAATTAAGTTGTGTAAAAATGTGAAATGACACCGGGAAAAAGGATTGGCTACATGAAGAAAGGGAAGTGCAGAAAGGCATGGAAAGCCAAGACAACACGTAAAATCAATGCAACTGAACGTTCGAGTGAGCACAGTTGGGGCCATAATACTTAAGTGGAAACTCAATCATGCCACCATAAATTTGCCTCGATCAGGTGCTCCTTGCAAGATTTCTGACAGAGGAGTGCAAAGAATAATCAGAAGAGTTGTCCAAGAGCAAAGGGCCACCTGAGCTGGATTTAGCAGGTACTGTTGTCAAAAGGAAAACTGTGAATAATGCACTCTGCCGCCATGACCTTTATGCTTGCTCACCATGCAAGACCCCATTGCTGAAAAAAAAAATGCATGTCAAAGCTCGTTTAAAGTTTGCTGTACAACATTTGGACAAGCCAGTTAAAGTGGTATTGCACATCACCCTAAAAACACCATACCAACAGTGAAGTTCGGCGGTGGGAACATGATGGTGTGGGGCTGCTTTTCAGTAAATGATAATAAATTGAAATTTTCACTCTTTGTTATTAAAAAAGAAAAAGTGAGCTATCACACAGACATAAGTATTCAGACCCTTGGCTCAGTATTTAGTAGAAACACCCTTTTGAGCTAATACAGCCATAAGTCTTTTTGGGAATGATGCAACAAGTTTTTCCACACCTGGATCTGGGGATTATCTGCCATTCCTCCTTGCAGATACTCTCCGGTTTTGTCAGGTTGGATGGTGAAAGTTGGTGGACAGCCGTTTTAACGTCTCTCCAGAGATGCTCAATTGGGTTTAAGTCAGGGCTCTGGCTGGGCCATTCCAGAACAGTCACAGAGTTGTTCTGAAGCCACTCTGTTATTTTAGCTGTGTGCTTCAGGTCATTATCTTTTTGGAAGGTGAATCTTCGGCCCAAAATGTAGGCTACACTTTTTTCATAACCTCTAGATGGCCGTGGCATATTAGAATGAAAGTGTACACCTTTCTCATAACCTCTAGTTGGCGGTGGCATATTGGAATTAAAGTGTACAGCTTTTCATAACCTCGAGATGGCGGCATACATTTATAAAAAAAAAAATTCCCTCTGGACCCACTTAACTCATGCGGCTTCCTTCTTTCTGAAACGAAGCATCGCAGTGATCGATTTTTAGCAAAACAAGCCTACTCAAATGTATCTAACCTCACTATTTTCACTCATTATTGTCTAATTAATTTGTCAACAATTACGCTACATAACTTGCTTCCTCAAAACGAGGAAATAGGCGGCGTTTTACACTTCTCAGACATTTCAATTCAAGTCAAGCTATTTTTACCACTTTAAATTGGTTAAAATTGTGTAAAAATAATAGTCCAAGTGGGGACAAACCAATAGTATGGATTTGTGACGAAAACAAGATCACATTCTGGGATAAGAAAATGTGCTTGGTTTTCTGTCGCTCACGTCAGCAGGCACACACAGCTTTTGACTGAAATGGACAGACCAAAATCTGATTTAAAAAAAAAAAAAAAAAAAAAATCAAATATGTCATCAGAAAATGCCTAAAATTGTTGATTTATTTTTTATTTTTTTTCTGCAGACATCGTTTTAAGTCCAGAACTATAGTATATGTGTTTGCAGTCTTAGATCCTTTTTCAAGTCAATGGAAGTTCTCACAGGAAGCTTTATACCTTTTGCAGCCATCTTTGTTTGTCCAGTCACTGCTTTTCCAGCTGTGTGTTGAAGTGAACAAGGTGGGTGGTCATGCTGTACCACAACCCACCCTGCAGGAGCTTCTGCAAGCCTGTTTGGATCAAGCCTTGCAGCATTACCACAGTCTCACTCAGCGAGCACCCAGGGTAACATTGCCACAAAGTTCTCAAAATGATGACGCTGGAATAAGAATCATAATTCAGTCATTCATAATTAAGTGTGTGTCTGCTTTCAGGAAGGTGCATTTCCAATGACTCAGAACAGAGCATTGCAGATGATTTTTGACCTTCGGTATCTTAACACCGCTTTGTCTGCCAAAATGGAAGAAGGCAAGAGCTGCAGATCCCATCAAGACCACAGGTAACATACTGTCGTAGAATAAATGTCAAAGGCAACATCTGTACACTGTGCAGAATGCACCAAAGTACTAGAGCAGGGGTGGGCAATTATTTTTCCCAGGGGGGCAAATGAGAAGCGGACAATATTGTGGAGGGCCGGGCCAAAGATTTTAAGTCAATTCTGCATAGTGTTAATTTGATGTAGTAAATGCCATTGTACTATGTGCTGTTATGTAGTGAGAAACTGAGGTTGTCTTATAAAAAAAATAAAAAATTATTCAATACAATTTACCAAATGGTAAACAAAATGTGAAACATTTATAACTTCTTTTGTGATAAACACATTTTGAGTTTCTTTGCTTTATAAAATTTACATTGTCCTTGTGCTCTAAACAATGAACAATATATGTGACATTATGATTGTCAAACAACAAAACAAACACTTCACTTTACTTCAAAAGTAAAGTGAAAAGTGTCCCACTTCACTGGTTCTGATCATGCCTTTACATGCCTATGTTTCCATATTTTAGTGTTTTCCTGTTCAGTGAGAAAAATCTAGTCTCGGTTGCGCTTTAAACAAGTGCATCAATGTCAGGTTGAATATTTGAGGTTGAGATGCGAAGCACAGCGGACATATGATCATTCGATCAGTATCTGTACCTAACTTTGTTAAACATCAGTGAGAATGTTTGTTCACATATGTAGGTAGATCCAAAAATAACAAACATCTTCTGAGCATGTTTCCTCAGCTTTGGAAAGTTCCCCTCCTTGAGGGAGGAGTAGTACTCCAGCAGTGATGCTGACATAAACTGATCACCCAGTACTGCATTAGACTGCAGGTCAATGAGTTCTAGCTGAACATCACTGGGTGCATTTTCCACACTGCAGCAATGGGAGAGGAAACCAGGTGAATTTCACCTTCAACTTTTTTGAACTCATCAAATCTTGAACTCAACATGCAGTTCTCTTAAGCTGCATGAGAACCTGCTGAGGTGATAGCTGATAGTTTGACTTCTTTCAGGGTTTGCATGTGAGTGAGAGTATTGTCCTGTAATTGACATGAAAGAAACTGCAACTTTCTCATGCAAGGCTTCAAGGCTATACATTTCATGAACAAAAAGGCCCTTGCCTTGCCTTGCAGTTTAGTGTTCTGTTCATTCAGCAGTGCAGTCACATAAACGGCAAATGCAAAATCTGCCATCCAGTTACACATCTGAGAGCTTAGGGATGTCTTTGCCTTTGTACTTACCAAACTCTTGAATGTCTGCTTTCACATCCCAAAATATTTTTAACAGTTTGCCCAGGCTGAGCCATCTGACAGCTGTGGGATACCTGATGTCACAATGTTCATTCTCAGGCTCTTCTAAAAGTCCAACAAACCGTCTGTGATTTAATGCTTGTGTCCTGATGAAATTAACTGTCCGAATTACATCATCAACAACATGGTTGTTTTAACACTGATTTGCACAATGCATGCTGATGTATAATAAAATGTATGTTCAGCATCCAGTTCAGTCACTTTATCTTGGATCCATTTCAAAAGTCCGAGATTTTTTCCTGTCAGATTTGGACACCCATCAGTAGTGACACCAAACTGTCTGTTCCATTTCAGCCCCAGTTTGTCCATGCACACGTTTGCCTCCATAAACGGGTCACCCCCTGTTGTCGTCCCTTTCATTGACCGCACTGCTGTCAGCTCCTCCGTAATCTTGAAGTCTGGCGTTAGCCCTCTGACAAACACGAGTAACAAACTCCCCTTCCGAGAATGTCTTGCTGTTTTTAGTGATTTTGTAGGATATCATTAAACTGATCCTGGTCGCTGCATCCTTGGATGAAAAAAAGCTTAGTAAAATAGCCTTGATGTTTTGTTAGCTTTGCAAGCGAATCATTTATTTTCCGCGCTCTCTCAGTGTCAATCAAGTGTCCGTATTTTTCAGCGTTTTTCGTTTTGTAATGCCGACTCAAATTATAATCCTGAAACACGGCGATCTGCTCTCCACACATGACTAAACAGATGGGTTTACCTCTGATTTCAGTAAATAAATATTTAGTAGTCCATATTTTGTTGAAACCTCCACCTTTCTTTTTTTTTGCCGTGAGCGGACATCTTTGATGGGTCAAATAACAGGTTGTTCATCATACGCAATTTACGTGCCCCCATTGGCTTGATTTGTAGATTAAGTGTCCGACGTACATACACATTAGGTCAATAAACAGGCTTCAAAATAAAAGAATCAGAATCCTCTTTATTTTGCCAAGTATGTCCAAAAAACACAAGGAATTTGCCTCTGGTAGTTGGAGCCACTCTAGTACGACAACAGACAGTCACTGAGCACTAAAAAGTTGCGAGTTATCTGGTAATGCCGGTACTATTTATTTACTTATTTATTTTGACAATTGTGCAAAAAGATGCAGAGTCCTCTAGCACTTAGAGCAGTTTGAATGACTAATATAGCAAGATACCATTGTGCAAAGGGCGCCGAGACTTCAAGGAATGTACGCAGTTTAAACTGACTAGTAGTGCGATAGATAATCTGGGACAATGTCGTTTGCGCAAATGTTGCAGATACTCCTCAGTCAGTGTGCAAGTGGTGCAGATGCTACTCTGGCATGAGTGGCCAGTATTGCATTTCCGTTTTAGCCTTCTCTACGCATAAGGTAAAATTACAAAGATGTTTTTGTTTTCTAATTTCTAAGCAACCTTTCCCGGGTAAGGCGGGCCGTATTTGCCCCACGGACCTTAAAAATGTCCACGTCTGTACTAGAGCTAACTAACTAGCCTAAAGGGGCATCTATGAGGACATTACCATTGATGGATTGGCCAAGTTGAAGTGGGAGCAGATCAGTCCAAATAGAGCCAATCTAAAAGCATCTTGGGTAAAAGATGTGTGTTCAGGGGCGTCACCAGACCCCTTTTACTTGGGCCCGAGTCCCGGTGAAAATGACCTGGCTATGGCCCTGTACCAGGTACGAACTGGCCATCGGGAATGGAGGGAGTTTTCCCGGCGGGCTACAGTGAGGAAAAAAAAAAATATTTTCTGCGCAGTTGTTAATGTGCCACATCCACCGTAGTGTCTCCCATTCGTTCATTTATTTGTCACCTGCTCATGATGGACACAACCTTCTCCCCCGCTCAGAGATCATTGCTGTGTTGTGAGCACCAGGTGAACTGCACACACGTACGCATGCATGGTGAAAGGCATTTGTGAAAGTGTGCCGACGCACAGAGCAGCATGGCACACAAAAAAATGCGATCTAAAATGGTATTGTGTAATAGCGTATCTCTAAAATATGTACGTATTTGTAAATAAACTGAACGTGTTGCTGCAGTAGGACCTCACACACAATGTACGGCAAGCAAGGAGGGACACTTAGAATGGCAACAAAAGACGATTCAGAAATGCTTTAAACAGTACAACGATAATGTAGGGCTGTCAGCGACCCGCACAACGGGGCCCCTACCAGCGGCGCTGGGCTCCGACATACGGCTGATATGGGCCTCTATCAATGACACAACAGACATTGCAATCACACATTAGAGTCCTGAGGGTCATCTGATGGTGCACCCTACTAGCAGGCTTGAAAGCAGAATAAAATGAAGCAAACTTATCTGTCAGGAATAAGTTGTATCTGTTATATGAGAAAAGTAGTGCTGCCAGTTTGTCCGAGTCGGACAAGCATCACAAATCACATCATTACTCGCTAACGTTAGTTAAACAGCAGAGTGAGCAGACCCGCTAATAAACAAGTTCAGACAAAACAACGAGTTCACATTTCAGATTGTTTTTGGAAATTGTGGATGTCGTGTCCACCGGGCCAAAGAGGAAAAGAACCATCCGGACTGTTATGGACGCAAAGTTCAAAAGCCAGCATCTGTGATAGTATGTGGCTGTGTTAGTGCCAATGGCATGGCACTTACACATCTGTGAAGGCACCATTAATGCTGAAAGGTACATACAGGTTTTGGAGAAACATATGCTGCCATCCAAGCAACTTCTTTTTCATGGACTCCCCTGCTTATTTCAGCGAGACAATGCCAAATCACATTCTGCACGTGTTACAACAGCGTGGATTCATAGTAAAAGAGTGCGGGTACTAGACTGGCCTGCCTGCAGTCCAGACCTGTCTCCCATTGAAAATGTGTGGCGCATTATGAAGCGTAAACTATGACAACGGAGACCTAGGACTGTTGAACAGCTGAAGCTGTATATCAAGAATGGGAAAGATTTCCACCTACAAAGCTTCAACAATTAGTGTCCTCAGTTCCCAAATGTTTATTGAATGAATGTTAAAAGAAAAGGTGATTAACACAGTGGTAAACATGACCCTGTCCCAGCTTTTTTTGAACGTGTTGCAGCCACAAGATTCTAAGTTAATGATTATTTGCTGAAAACAATAAAATTGAAGTTTATCAGTTTGAACATTAAATAGCTTGTCTTTGTAGTGTATTCAATTAAATATAGGTTGAACATGATTTGCAAATCATTGTGTTCTGTTTTTATTTGTTTAACACAACGTCCCAACTTCATTGGAATTGGGGTTGTAATTGCATTTATGCCGCTCTAACTTTCTGCAACTGTGCAGCTACCGGCTCTCCGTCAGAAAACTTAGCTTTGAGTACGCTAGTGGCCGCTTTTGAAGAGCAGGTACACACACACGCACGCACGCGTGCACACAGGCATGCACACGGCCAAACAGAGGGAGGGTGAGCTCCCTCTGATGGTCCCGCCCTACCCTTCACTATCTCTGATTGGTCAAGAGACCAGATGGGTTTTATGTGTCTGTTTTTAAAGTTTCTGTATTTTGGCTATTTAGACCCATAGAGTGACTCTCTAACATGGACTTAGTATAAAAGTGTATATTTCATTTAAAAAAACACCTTGGTTTTGTCATACGGGTGTCCAGAAAAGGCCCATTTGACAGCTGCTACTTTTTGACCCAGTTTTGTATCTGCTTTGTCCATATTTGTCTAACCTTTCCTCTGATTGGTTGCCTCCGTGTAGAAGACCCACTTGTGAGATCATGCGTGTTTATGTCGACAGAGCTGGCTCGAGAGCAGAAAGGGAAGGCGGAGATCTTAGTAGTGACATAGATAAGGTCTCCTCAGTCAGGACGAGGAGTGCGGTGCTCTGATTAACCGAACGGCACACTTCAACAACGCTCTGAGTTTCCGAACATTCCGGACTGGAGAGAGCACCCTTGGAATGAATTTCCAAACGTACCCTCACAGCGTACCCCAAAACTATTGTCCATGCATAAACTATCCAATTCAGTCTATCAGCCATGTTATTTGTTTGTTTGCAAAATAGAGTGCTGACTTTTTATGTTGACCTTTGAGATCTGATTAATCTGATATAATAGATTTACTTTTTTTTCCTTCTTTTTTCTTTGATACCAGGGTTGAAAACACAATTGGCCAAGGCAAATTCATCCATAGACAGATATTTTTGATGATGGCACGTTGAAATCTCACAGACTGGTACTTTGATTTAGCTTCCAACTGCATCCACCACTACAAGTTTGATGTAATAAAAACAAAATGACAAATATTGAAGCCATAATTTATGAACAATTATGATTAGGATTTTTTTTAAAAATAGGTTAGCAGCTCTGAATATATACACACACACGGTGTAGTGATAAAATATTGACCCTCTTCTCAAATTCTTCTATTTTGGCTTAGTTTCCCCACTTTGTCTGAGATCATCAAATAAATGTAAATATCAGACAAATATAACCCAAGTGAATTTACAATGCTGTTTTTAAATGATTTCATTTATTAAGAAAAAAAGCTTTTCAGTTATTTCGCCCTGTGTGAAAAAACTAATGGCCCCCTAAACCTAATAACTGTGGTTCGCTGGAATCCTAATGCTTTTCAAAATGGCTTTTGTAACCTCTTCCAGACTGAGATATATCAATTACTTCATTTCTCGACTGTTTTGGAATTTCTTTGGATTGTATCATTTGGTTGCAGCATGTTTAGCTTTTTTTGTTTGTTTGACTTGATTTTGTCGAGACAGATTCTGTTGAATTGATTTCTTGATTGAACAGGTCTAGATGTTATCAGGCTTAGGTGTGATCAGTGAAAATTTACCAAATATTGTGATGAGCCACAATTAATTCATGATTTAACAAGGGGGGTAATTGCTTTTTCCACACAGGGCCGCGAACTTTTTCGTTTTTTTTTTTTTTTTTTTTTTTTTTCCCCTTAATGAACTCACCATTTATAAAGAGCATTTTAAGTTAATTTGGGCTATATTTGTCTGATATTTACATTTGTTTGATGATCTTAAAGTGGGGAATCTATGCAAAAATATAAGAATTTGAGAAGGGGGCCAATACTTCTTCACAGCACTGGACGAGAGGCGGGGTACACCCTGAACTGATTGCCAGCCAATCACAGGGCACATATAAACAAACAACCATTCACACTCATATTCACACCTACGGGCAATTTAGAGTCAAATCCGGCCTCATCTGTGTAGAGTTTGCATGTTCTTCCCATGCTGCCTGGGCTTTCTCCAGGTACTCCAGTTTCCTCCCACATCCCAAAAACATGCATAGTAGGTTAATTGTAAACTCTAAATTGCCCATAGGTGTGAATGGGAGTGCGAATAGTTGTTTGTGTGCCCTGTGATTGTCTGGCAACCAGTTCAGGGTGTAACCCCCCCACCTCTCGCCCAGAGTCAGCTGGGATACGCGCCAGCACACCCATGACCCTAGTGAGGATAAGCAGTACGGAAAATGGATGGGTGTCCTCCTTGGTGGTCTCCCATGAAGTCCACTTTGGCTCAGACGACAACACATGGTCGTCTTTTCTAGGGGTAGCATCATTTTTGTCAAGGCCTGTTTCATGAGTTTGTTTGTAAAAATAATCCTGATGAACTACAATTCAAAAGCAATGTCTGATTTTCATTGATTAATTGTCACACATTTTTTATTACTTTTTTTAGATTCAAGTTATTTCTGTGACCACTGTGTTTTTCTTTTCTTGCGTTAACAGAGGGGTACCAACAATTTTATCCATGTGTGTAGTATAGGGCCATGTGCCCCACTAGAGCTTTATTCCTACCGATGCACCTGTGTGTTTGTTTTTTCGAAAGCTGAGCCTTCATTTGTGCGGTCTGAGGAGGTCCTAAATTTGTTTGCTGAGTACACACAAATTGAAGTAGGAACATATTGATGAATCACAGATTTGTGCATCAAATGTGCATACGCACTGAGAGTGAATGAGCCCCATTGTGTTGTCTCTTCCAGGATGCAAGAGGTCTGTGATTGGCTGGAGAGCCACATTGACCCTTTTGACCTGGATGTGTTCACACCGCCACTGAATGCAAACCTCAATCGGTTGTCCCAAAGAACATCGGTACTGTAGTTTAGACTTTGATCAATAAATATTTAGCAAAGTGAGGACCTAATGACCCAATGATATTTGTTTCCTAATGTTGTGTACATGAAATGTTTGGTTTCAGGTGCTATTTGGGCTGGTGACTGGCTCAGAGAAGCAGTTTGCCTCGCGGAGCAGCAGCGTCAACTCTCAGGAGCCTTACAACATCCTTCCTCTGTCCAACAGTCAAATCAGGTCTGAGTCACATCATAGTCATTCGATGGTACACCGAGTGTCAATTTAAAAAAATATATAACTAGAACAAACTAGGAAACCGTTGATATGTCTCGATAAAGGGATGATGATGATTCTTCTTCAACCATCTTGGCTTGGACATCCTTCAAATCTAGTTGGGTTCTTGCGCAAACAAACATAATGACAAGGAATAGTTGCCGATGCTGTGAAATTCACATACATGGAAATCAGTCGTCTTTCGGCGAAAATCGCCGTTTTTCACGTGCCTGGAACACCTCACCAGGGAGGTGTCCGAATCAGATGCCCCAGCCACCTCATCTGGCTCCGCTCGATGTGGAGGAGCAGTGTCTCTACTCTTTGTATCTCTAGAAATGTACCTGACTTGACATTCCTGACTCTTCAGTGTTCTCCTACAGGTTGCAATATTTCAAATCTTAAAATGTCAGGAAGCCTTTCTGAGGTAGCTGAGGTCAAACATTACTTAGTGTTTTTTTTTTTTTTTTTTTTTTTTAACGTTTGATATGCTCTTTAGATCAATTCCTGTAAAAAAAAAAAAATATATATATTTTTTTATATTCGTAGACTGTACCCATTTTAATGGTACAACGGTTTTGTCCTCCTCAGGTTTGAGTTGTTGCCTCTCAGCATGTCTAATGTGCGTAAATCGAAGTTGCCCAACAAATGCTCCAGTGCCCCACACCAGTTGGTGAGTAACAGCTCTGCTCGAAGTTAGTTAAGACTGAACTCATTGTGGAACATTATCAATGATGGTTTGGCTTCGTTTTTGTTACGTTTCATTGTTTTGTTTAAGCCCGCTTCAATGTGGTCTGTTAAATTTTCCCACACAGTGAGTGCGAGACAGCCGGGGCAAGTTCATCAGTATGGCTTCAAATCCGTATGTGTGTTTGGTCTTTGCTTGTAGTGTTAGTCAAAGCACTGTTTGCTGTTGGGTGCATTTTTAGAGTTTCATTACATACAGTCCCCTCCAAATGTATTGGAACAGCAAGGTCAATTGTGTTCTTTTTGTTTTATACTGGAGAAATTCGGTTTTTAGAAGATGAAGATGTGACAAAAGTTCATAATTTTAGGTTTTATTTCATGATATTTACATCTAGATATGTTAAACAAGTCAGGACAGAGCACCTTTTGTTTGACGCTACCCACTTTTCAAGTGAGCAAAGGTATTGGAACAGACATGATTAACTTAAAGTGAATAAAGTTTAATATTTGGTGGCATAACCCTTACTTGCAATAAGTGCATCAAGCCTTTGACCCATTGACTTCACCAGACTGCTTGAAATGCTTTTCCAGGCCTTTACTGTAGCCTCTTTTAGTTCTTGTTTGTTTCAGGGGGTTTGTCCCTTCCGTTTCCGCTTCAGGAGGTAAAATGCAGGCTCTATTTGGTTAAGGTCCGGTGATTGACTTGTGGCCGGTCTAAGACCTTGTACTATTTCCCCCAGATGCAGTCCTTTGTTGTGTTCTGGGCCATTGTCTTGATGATGAAGCGTCTCCCGATTAGTTTGGATGCATTTTTCTGTAAATTGCCAGACAAAATAGGTTAGTAGGCTTGACAATTCATTCTGCTGCTACCATCATGAGTTGGTGAGTTTGGGTCATTGTCTTGTTGCATGAAGCTTCTCCCGATTAGTTTGGATGCATTTTTCTTTAAATTGACAGCCAAAATTGTTTGCTAACCTCCACAGGGCAGTGGTGAAAGTATCACAATCCACTGTTCAAAGAAGACTTAGAGAGAAGAAATATAGAGGCCATACCACAAGATGCAAACCAGTCATCAGCAAAAAGAATCCGAAGGCCAGAGGTTTTCTGGTCTGATGAGACCAAGATTAACCTCTACCAAAGTAATGGAAAGGTCAAAGTATGAACAAAGAAAGGAAATGCTTATGATCTAATACACACTAGCTCATCTGTGAAGCATGATAGAGGTAATGACATGGCAGCGGAATGAATTCTGAAGTCTATAAAACCATTTTGTCTGGCAGTTTACAGAAAAATGCATCCAAACTTATCGGGAGAAGCTTCATCATGCAACAAGACAATGACCCAAAACACACTACCAACACAACAATGGACTTCATCAGGGTGAAAAAGTTGAAGGTCTTAGACTGGCCACAACTCAATCACTGGACCTTAACCAAATAGAGCATTCATTTTCCCTCCTGAAGAGGGGACTGAAGCGAGAAACCCCCAGAAACAAACACAAACTGTAAGAGGCTGCAGTAAAGGCCTGGAAAAGCATTTCAAATGAAGAATGCAAGTCTGGTGATGTCAATGGGTCGCAGGCTTGATGCAGTTATTGCAAGTAAAGGTTATGCCACCAAATATGAAATGTTATTCACTTTAAATTAATTTAATCATGTCTGTTCTAATACTTTTGCCCACTTGAAAAGTGGGTGTCTTCAAACAAAAGGTGTTCTGTCCTGAGTTGTTTAACACATCTAGATGTAAATACCATGAAATGAAAGCTTGAATTCTCAACTTTTATCTCATATTCATTTTTGATCTGAAACCCAAATGGCTTCAAAAACAAAGGAGTTGACATTGCGTTCCCAATATTTTTGGAGGGGACTCTACTTGCAATTAATTAAAAATTGACTGTGATTGTGATTAAGGAATGCTGTTCAGCTTTATTATTAATTTCTTCGTGCTTGTAAAGTAGCTCCAAGTGTTGACAAAGCCCAACCAAAGGCTATAAAACCTGCAGTCAATCTACTACTCAACTACTGATTTACAAAAAATATTTTATCAAATAATTGCATCCAATCCAAAACACATACTGGGTCTTGTACAGTTTATTGGTGTTGCAATGCTCACAGTTTACACTCATAGACTCCATGGTGTGATATGAGCTTTTGTTGTTGTTCTCTAATGGTTTAAAATTATAGCTACAGTAAATCTGTGTTTATCGCAGGGGTTATGTTCCAGAAACCCCCCGTAAAAAATTTAATCCAGTAAGTAGCGACCAATTGTTTATATTGTTATATACCTTTTAGAAGTTTCATATGCAATTCATTGCCAATACGTAGGGGTGTAAGGAGTCGTTTTAGCAACGATTCGATTCCTATCATGATTTGTGGTTGTCTGTTCGATTCAAGGACGATATTGGTTTATTAAGAACCGTACGTTCCGAAATTAAAATGGCTGGAAATCGATTCAGTAAAATTTTCGCCAAAAAACTTCATCCAGTGTGACTGTGAAATAAATACCTGCCTACTGGACAGGGCAGGTGAAATTCCTAAGATTCCTGTTGTTTCTTGAAGAAGAATCAGGTAAAAAGGAATTTGGTCATTAAATATGAAGATTTTCCTGATGTACTTGTATTGCTTTGCAATAAAACAAAGGGAAAGACAGCAACCTATTATTATTTATATTAGTTGAGCTATGGTTTTACTTGTTGGGCCAGTTTTTCCTCAAAAAGAAATGTTTAATTGGTGTTAGAATTATGAGGGGGTCCTTGGAAAAAGGACCAAGCTGGACCCTAAGTTTGAGAATCCTTGTTCTAAAACAGTCGAATACAGTGCCACCAGAAAGTATTCACACCCCTTCATTTTTTTCCACATTTTGCTGTTACGGACTTATTCTAAAGCTGATTTGAGTATAGTTTTCTTTAAAAAATTATCTATATTAAATATCCCGTAATGACAACGTATTTTCAGACATGCAAATTTATTGAAAATGTAAATATTTAAACATAATAGGTACATAAGTATTCACACCCTTGGCTTAATATTTTGTTGAATCACAGCAATCACAGCCTCAAATCTTCTTGGGTATGTCTCTATGAGCTTGGAACACCTGTTTTGGGGCATTTTCTCCCATTCTTCTCTAGGTCTGTCAGGTTCTTCCCCAGTTACTCAGCTTGGTCGGACGGCCAGCGCTAGGAAGTATCCTGGTGGTTCCAAACTTCTTCCATTTCCGAATGATCGAGACCACAGTGCTTTTTGGGACCTTCAATGCTGCTGAAATTATTTTGTATCCTTCCACAGATTTGTGCCTTGACACAATCCGGTCTCAGAGCTCTGCAGACAATTCCTTAGACTTAATTGCTTGGTTTCTGCTCTGATATGCACTGCCAGCGATGAGACCTTATATCGACAGGTGTGTGCCATTCCAAATGATGTTCAATCAACTGAATTTACCATAGGTGGACTCCATTCAAGTAGTAGAAGCCTTTCAAGGATGATCAGTGGAAATCAGATGCACCTGAGCTTAAGTTTGAGTGTCATTGCAAAGGGTGTGAATACTTGTGTACCTATTATGTTTGAATGTTTTTAATTTTTTATAAATTTACACCGTCTGAAAATATTTTCTTATTTTGTCATGATGGGATATTTTTAGATTTTTTTTTGTTAGTTTTTTTATGAAGAAAACTATACTCAAATCAGGTTTAGAATAAGTCTGTAAAAGCAAAATGTGGAAAAAGTGAAGGGGTGTCAATACGCATCACTGTCTTCGCTCCCCTGCAGAGACAGACGGCCACGGGGATGCCTGGTTTATCTCACACGGACGCTAAATGAATTACCAGCCAGTCTGAAGGAGCTCATCAAAGCGGAGACTAGGAATCCTGACTCCTCACCCAGACTTTAAATCAATTAGCAGCTACTCCAGAAACCTGGACTCAGTCATCAGAAGACCCCCTGTGTGCAAGGCTCAAGATACCGACCCCAAAAAGCTTGAAAATCCGCTGGTCCCGCATGCCAAGATAAAAGTTCAAAAGGGCCATTTGTCCTTCTGAAATGCAACTGAAGACCTCTGGAACAATGAATGGGACATGAGTGACACCCACAGGCGGTGGTTACTGCACCCAGCAATAGAAAGTTACCACTCAAACATAGCTTCACCAAATTTGAATATTGTGTGACATTTTTAAGAACTTTGCATGAATTTTCCCAGTCTTTACCACCACACCAATGTCACGAGTGATTGTATTTCTTCGAATTTCAATGTCTGATGTCAAATCTGTTTGTCCACTGAACCGGATGAGACGTTTCACCCCACATAACACAAATGTCAGATTGCAAATATTAGTGTTCTCAACAACCACATACAATTGAAACATTCATTACAGGGATTAAAGAGGATGTGCGCGTGACAATGCAAAGCTGGAAACTGGTCTCGCTGTCTTAGATCCATCCATCCATCCATCCATTTTCTACCGCGGGTTACGGGGGCAGTAGCTTTAGCAGAGACACCCAGACTTCCCTCTCCCCAGCCACTTCATCCAGCTCTTCCGGGGGGATCCCGAGGCGTTCCCAGGCCAGCCGAAGGACATAGTCTCTCCAGCGTGTCCTGGGTCATCCCCGGGGTCTCCTCCCGGTGGAACGTGCCCGGAACACCTCACCAGGGAGGCATCTGAATCAGATGCCCCAGCCACCTCATCTGGCTCCTCTCGATGTGGAGGAGCAGCGACTCTACTCTGAGATCCTCCCGGATGACCGAGCATCTCACCCTATCTAAGGGAGAGCCCGGACACCTTGCGGAGGAAACTAATTTCGGCCGCTTGTATCCGGCATCTTGTTCTTTCGGTCACGACCCACAGCTCGTGACCATAGGTGAGTGTAGGAATGTAGATCGACCGGTAAATTGAGAGCTTCGCCTTTCGGCTTAGCTCCTGCTTTACCACAACGGATCGATACAAAGTCCGCATCACTGCAGACGCTGCACCGATCTCCCGTTCCATTCTACCCTCACTTGTGAACAAGACCCAAAGATATTTGAACTCCTCCACTCGGGGCAGGATCTCATCCCCAACCTGGAGAGGGCATCCCACCCTTTTCCGACTGAGGACCATGGTCTCAGATTTGGAGGTGCTGATTCTCATCTCAGCCGCTTCACACTCGGCTGTGAACTGCTCCAGTGAGAGTTGGAGGTCACGGCTTGATGAAGCCAACAGAACCACATCATCTGCAAAAAGCAGAGATGCAATACTGAGGTCACCAAACCGGACCGCCTCTATGTCTCGGCTGCGGCGAGAAATTCTGTCCATAAAAGTTATGAAAAGAATCGGTGACAAAGGGCAGCCTTGGCGGAGTCCAACCCTCACCGGGAACGACTCCGACTTACTGCCGGATATGCGGACCAAACTCTGACTCCGGTCGTACTGGGACCGAACAGCCCGTTGCAAGGGGTTCGATACCCCATACTCCCAAAGCACCCTCCACAGGACTCCCCAAGGGACACGGTCGAACGCCTTCTCCAAGTCCACAAAACACATGTAGACTGGTTGGGCGAACTCCCATACACCCTCAAGGACCCTGCCGAGTGTGTATAGCTGCTCCACTGTTCCACAGCCAGGACGAAAACCACACTGCTCCTCCTGAATCTGAGATTCAACTTCCCGATGGATCCTCCTCTCCAGCACCCCTGAATAGACCTTACCAGGGAGGCTGAGGAGTGTGATCCCCCTGTAGTTGGAACACACCCTCTGGTCCCACTTCTTAAAAAGGGGGACCACCACCCCAGTCTGCCAATCCAGGGGCACTGTCCCCGATGTCCATGCGATGTTGCAGAAGCGTGTCAACCAGGACAGCCCCACAACATCCAGAGCCTTTAGGAACTCCGGTCGACTCTCATCCACCCCCGGGGCCCTGCCACCGAGGAGCTTTTTAACTACCTCGGTGACCTCAAACCCAGAGATAGGAGAGCCCTCCTCAGAGAACCCACACTCTGGTTCCTCATGGGAAGGCGTCTCGGTGGAATTGAGGAGGACTTCGAAGTATTCTCCCGACCGACTCACAACGTCCCGAGTCGAGGTCAGCAGCGCCCCATCCCCACTATACACAGTGTTGGTGGTGCACTGCTTTCCTCTCCTGAGACGCCGGATGGTGGACCAGAATTTCCTCGAAGCCGTGCGGAAGTCTTTCTCCATGCCTGAGTTTTTGCGTCAGCGACCACCAGAGCTGCATTCCGCTTGGCCAGCCAGTACCCATCAGCTGCCTCAGGAGTCCCACAGGCCAAAAAGGCCCGATAGGACTCAGTCTTCAGCTTGACGGCATCCCTCACCGTTGGTGTCCACCAATGGATTCGGGGATTGCCGCCACGACAGGCACCGACCACCTTACGGCCACAGCTCCGGTCGGCCGCCTCAGCAATGGAGGCGCGGAACATGGTCCACTCGGACTCGATGTCCCCCGCCTCCCCCGGAACATAAGCAAAGTTCTGTCGGAGGTGGGAGTTGAAACTCCTTCTGACAGGGGATTCTGCCAGACGTTCCCAGCAGATCCTCAGAATACGTTTGGGCCTGCCACGTCGGACCTGCATCTTCCCCCACCATCGGAGCCAACTCACCACCAGGTGGTGATCAGTTGACAGCTCCGCCTCTCTTTTCACCCGAGTGTCCAAGACACGTGGCCGCAAGTCCGATGACACGACCACAAAGTCGATCATCGAACTGTGACCTAGAGTGTCCTGGTGCCAAGTGCACGTGTGGACACCCTTATGCTTGAACATGGTGTTCGTTATGGACAATCCGTGACCAGCACAGAAGTCCAATAACAGAACACCGCTCGAGTTCTGATCGGGGGGCCGTTCCTCCCAATCACGCCCTTCCAGGTCTCACTGTCATTGCCCACGTGAGCATTGAAGTCCCCCAGCAGAACGATGGAGTCCCCAGCGGGAGCGCTCTCCAGCACACCCTCCAAGGACTCCAAAAAGGGTGGGTACTCTGAACTGCTGTTTGGTGCATAGGCACAAACAACAGTCAGGACCCATCCCCCCACCCGAAGGCGGAGGGAGGCTACCCTCTCGTCCACCAGGTTGAACCCCAACATACATGGACCAAGCCGGGGGGCAATAAGTATACCCACACCAGCTCGTGACCCTGCCAGGGGCATAAAGCCCCAGAGAACTTAGCTCCTAGGATCACTGGGACACACAAACCCCTCCACCACGACAAGGTGACGGCTCAAGGAGGGGTGTCTTTGAGCCAATAATTAATATTTTATCCCACTGGGTTTAAACCACAAAATAATCCTAAAATGGAAAAGTAACATTAAGAGGCGGTCTATCTCCCCTTTGGTCCCCGGAGGTGGAAGTCCCACCTCTCACCAAGAGGTGGCGAGGACACATCAGACCTTTCCCCGCAGCAGTGCCCAGAGCTACCATTGCGGGTGCCTGGGTAGCTCACGAGCAAGCTCCGTTGGGAAGGAAACAGGCGGCGCACGTCTGCACCGAGCATCTTGCGACTAGCGCCACCCCCTGGCTCTGGCCGCCCTGCACTTGGAACTCGTTGTTTTTTTTGTTGTTTTTTTGATTTTTCTTTTTCCGTCAACTCCACCTGTTCCCTGTACGGACCGGACCGGCCCAACTTTCGGGAGATCGACCAGCCTGCCTAAATTGTGTTCCACGCAACGTAAGTCCAACTTGCGGTCTACTAAAGTACAGATTGGTGCATATTTATTTAATATAGCTCTATGCATTGTCACCCCATGCTCATTTCCATCCTCACATCACAAGTCAGTCTCCTTTACCGATGTTCGTTTGTCCTTTGTTTTGCTTTTTCTCTGCATTGTTCCCCTGTAGATTCCCCTGTTAGAGCTCATTAAATTTTCTATAAAAATCCACTACCTGTATCATTTGTATGTGTTTGGGTTAGACAAAAGACCTCTGGTTATCGAAAACTCTTATCTATTTCCTGTAGCAACCTTCAGATTACGAGACAGAGATTTTTTGTCACTTTAAGTTTTACACATCTAAAAAGAGACGTGGTGCCCCTCTTATGAGATAAAATAATTAGATTTTAGCGCTTAAACTTAAAATCACGCTAAACCGGAAGTAACGGAGGTGTCGCTTCCGGCTTATTCCTTTCTCCTAAATTAATTAAATTTCTCCAAACCAATATGCGCTACATATCAATTACCTTTTAAAATGATTTAAATTGAGATATTTTCTTCCGGAAGGCTAACTTGCCCAAGCACAGATTGATCCAGTTGGATCATATGAATATAAATCGATACATCAATATACTAAATTAATCGTTATATAACTACCAATATGTGATACTTAGGAGTGGTGCAGGTATTTTATTGATCCACTTGAGGCCACCATCCACACTCGCTACACAAGCACGCTAATATGGGAAGAGATTCAGCGGCTGAAATAAGTATTTTAACACGCCATCATTTTTTTCACAAAATATACTTCCAAAGGTGCTATTGACCTGAAGATTTCACCATATATTGGGAACAACCCAAGTAATCCAGACGTACAAAGAAAGTAGAATAATCTCAGAAATTAAGTTGTGTGTAAAACTGTCAAATGACACTGGGAAAAAGTATTGAACACAAGAAAGGGAGGTGCAAAAAGGCATGGAAAGCCAAGTCAACACCTAAAACGATGGCATTGGTTACAGGCACATTTTCTAAGCTTCTGAATGTTCCAATGAGCAAGTTTGGGGCCATAATACCACCATAAATTTGCCTTGATAAGGTGCTCTGACAGAGGAGTGCAAAGAATAATCAGAACAATTGTCCAAGAGCCAAAGACCACCTGTGGAGAGCTTAAAAAAGACCTGAATTAGCAGGTCACAAGGAAAACCGTGAGTAATGCACTCTGCTGCCATGGCCTGATGCACGCTCACCACGCAAGACCCCATTGGTGGAAAAAAAAAAAGCATGTCAAAGCTTGTTTAAAGTTTGCTGAACAACATTTGAACAAGCGAGTTAAATACTGGGAGAATATAGTCTGGTCGGATGAGAATTGAAGTTGTGGATGCCATAATGCACACCACGTTTGGAGGAGAAATGGCACTTTACACCACCCTAAAAACACCATACCAACAGTGAAGTTTGGAAGTGTGCACATGATGGTGTGGGGCTGCTTTTCAGCAAATGGTACTGGTAAACTTCACATTGACGGAAGGATGAATGGGAAAACATACCGAGACATTCTTGAAAAAAAATCTGCAATCTATGAGGATGATGAAAATAAAATGAGTGAGGACATTTCATCAGGCTAATGATCCAAAACATACTGCCAAGGAAACTCTCAACTGGTTTCAAAGAAAAAAAAAAATAAAGCTGCAAGAATGGCCCAGCCAATCACCTGACTTGAATCCAATTGAAAATCTATAGAAAGAACTGAAACTCAGTCTATAAAAGAACCCCACGGAACCTTCAAGATTTGAAGAATGGTTGTGTGGAGCAATGTGTCAAAATCACACCAGAGCAATGCATGCGACTAGTTTCTCCATACAGGAGGCTACTTGAAGCTGTCGTTGCAAACAAAGGCTTTTGTACAAAGTATTAAATAAATACCAGTTGGCGTGTTCAATACTTTTTCCCTGTGTCATTTCACATTATTACACAACTTAATTTCTGATCTTACTTGTACTTTCTTTGTATGTATGGATTACTTGGGTTGTTCCCAACATCTGGTGAAATTTTCATGTCAATAGCACATTTGGAAATATTTAATGAGAAAAATGGAGACGTGTTAAATACTTATTTTCAGCCGCTGTATGTCTCAAAATTAATTGCACGTGTGTTTCAATTCCACAAATTTATCCGCCATTTACACGTTTTTCAAATCCACAAATTATTTGGACATGTTTTTAAAATCCACATTCATATCCGCGATTTACATGTTTTTCAAATCCACAAATTATTAGCACGAGTTTTTAAAATTCACAAATATGTCTGCGATTTACATGTTTTTTAATAGTGTGTGCATTTATCATGACTTATCATTTGTAAATATTTAATTTTGCTTTTTAATTGTTAGAAGTGCGTTTGTGGATCAGCGGCCGCACGCATTTATTTTTGAGTCAAACGTAACAGTTTCAAGTTGAAAAAAATCACGTCTGCAAAGGTCCTCCCTCCATCTGCCGGGCAGCAGTGTTGCGGTCTCCTTTGAGAGCATAGACTATATTTACAAATGTACATAGCTAAGGAGGCTGGCTGTTCACAGAGTGCTTGCGTCCAAGCATATCAATGGAAAGACAAAATGTGGCAGGAGAAGATGCACCAGCAAAAGATGACTGTGGGCTTCAGCGGATTATCAAAGAGAAAAGATTCAAGAATCTATCAGAGATACAGAAAGAGTGGAATGAGGCGGGAGTCACAGCTTCAAAAACCCACCACATTCAGACACATCGGGGAGATGGGCTACAACTGTCGGCTCCCTCGGGTCAAGCCATTTCTGAGCCTGAGCCAGCGTAGGAAGCGTCTCAACTGGGCCAAGGGGAAGAAGGACTGGACTGTTGGCCGGTGATCCAAGGTCCTCTTTTCCCGTGAAAGTAAAGTGTGCCTTTCATTCAGGAATCAAGGTCCAAAGGTTTGGAGGAAGAACAGAACCCAAGCTGCTTGAGGTCCAGTGTGAAATATCCACAGTCAGTCATGATTTGGGGTACAATTTCCAGTGCAGGTGTTGGTCAACTCTGCTTTCTTAAATCCAAGGTCACCGCAACAGTCTAGCAGAATGTTTTAGAAGACTTGATGATTCCTTCTGCTGAGGATCTGTATGGAGATGCAGATATCATCTTCCAGCAGGACCTGGCCCCTGCCCATACCGCCAGAAGCACCAAAACCTGGTTCCATGCCCATGCCATCGCAGCACTTGACTGGCCAGATCGCTGGATCTAAACCCCATTGAGAATCTATGGGGTATTATCAAGAGGATAATGAGGGGCACCAAACCCAAAAACAAAGAACTGACAGCAAGCATCAAGGAAATCTGGGCTTCCATGACTCCCAGGCAATGTCACAGATTGATTGCCTCAATGCCACAGTGCATCGAGGCAGTAATTAAAGTAAAGGGATTCCCAACCAAGTATTAAAGATTAACATATCCTTTTGAAAGTACCATATTTTGGTTTACTGTGACTCTAATTTCTTTTCTTTTTTTTTTCTCGACAAAAACTGGGAAGAAAATGATTTCTTCATAGTGTTAAAATTTTTTGAATGTGTATATATATGTATATCTATATGTATATATATGTGTGTGTGTGTGTTTGAGAGCGAGCCACGGTTATTATTTAAACTATAATAATAAGCTGTTTTTTTGTATCTTGCTGACAAATGAGGAAGGTGATTTCTTTATATTTTACTTACTAATGACGTGGCTGCTGGTTGTCCACCTTGATTATCCACGGTCAATTTATTGGGGATTTCAGCAGGGTCGGCCATAGAGTTGGATTCCTATAAAAATGACTTGCAGTCAATTCATCAACGGAAACAGCAACACTGCCGCCTAGCGGACGGAGGGAGGGCCTTCATACAAATGTGAATCTTAAAACTGCGCTATTTGTGTCTCAAAAATAAATGCACGTGCCTTCTGATCCACAAACGCACTTTCAACAATTCTCAAGCAAAATTGAATGTTTACAAATAAGTTGTGATAAATGCGCACACATTGAAAAAAAACGTGTAAATCACACATCTATTTGTGGATTTGAAAAACGTGCAAATATATTTGTGGATTTGAAAAACACGTGCAAATAATTTTGAGACATATCTCTTCCCATACTCTCAGATGCTTTACAATTGCACATACATACCTTTCAAAAAAATTTGAATATCATGGAAAAGTTTTTCTTTATTTTTCAAAAAGTTAAACTTTCAGAGCCCACAATTTAAACAATTTCAAGTACTTATTGGTTTATTTTTACATAATTTGGGTTTCTAGCTCATAAAACCCATGAAATTAATTCTCAGTTTTTGTAGAAAAAAAAGAGAGAAATTAGGGTCGCATTAAATCAATGAAAATATGGTACTTTCAAATCTATATGATGATCTTCACTACTTGGTTGGGGATCCCTTTGCTTTAATCAGTGCCTCGATGCGCCGTGGATTTGAAGCCCACAGTCATCTCTTTTGCTGGTGCATCTTCTCCTGCCACATTTTGTCCTTCCACTAGACTTTCCATTAATATGATTGGACACAGCACTCTGTGAATAGCCAGCCTCCTGTACACTTATCCTCTGCGCCATGCCTTCCACAAAGCACATGCCTATTAAAGGCGGTTGTGCTCTGTTTGAATGACATGAACAACAACCCATGCGAACATGGTGTGAACAGGCCATGTTCTTCACACTGATGGTCCTTGCAATGCAGTCAGCGAAAATCATTGTGAACCCAGAATTAATTGTTTTTCACTATAGTACTGTAGTTGTTCAAGCTAAACATTACTCTTTACTTGCATTTGTTCCTGTTGATATTTTTACGTGTGTGTGTGCATGAGCTGTTCGTCACGTTAACGTTGGTATTTGTGAATTCATTTAATAAAACTCTGATCATGTTCAAGCTGCTCAGTGGACGATAGGAAATTATTTCTACCCTATACTAAGCACAGCTGTTAAGATTGAATTCTGTTTTGTCATTACAGTTGAGATGACTAATGATGTTTTTCTTTTCTTTCACAGCCTACTTCATCCTCGTCAGTAGACAGTCAGGAAAGCTTCCGGCCAGGCAGCCTCTTCCGACAGATGGCAGAAGAAGAGGACACAACCTCTCAATCTTTATTTAAACTCAGTTGGCTATCTGGCATGACCAAATGACATCTTACTATACAAAGCTTTTATTCTGACTCTGTAATCGCTAAAGAAAAAGTGTAAAGTTCAGTAAATACAATTGTTCTTTGGAGAGAAGTGTGTATTCTTATTACGCTTGATCATAAGGATTATTATGCTTTTTTTTTTCTCAATACAGGCAGCATTGTCCACAAAGTAGCAGATAGAGCAAAATTATTTAATAATTAAAATTTCACCTTGGAAAATTATTTTCACCACAACTGAGTTCTTGGCTAAGGTTTTATGAACTAAAGCATCGTGCTAAAATGTTAAGGTATGTTTAACACATTTAAAAAAATATATTTTACACAAGGCAAATTCCTAGCTAATTTCTGTGTTAAAAAAATCATTTGATTGTTTCTTCTGCAATCTAATTTCTTAAAATGGGGAATTTGGAAGATGGATTTTTTTTAGCAGCAAACTATAATCATCAAAATTATATATATATAAAAAAGTCAGGGAATATTTCAGTGCTGTGAATCATTGTGTAGTGTATATTAGCTGAATAAAAATGTAATTAATTTAGGAGAAAAGAATAAGCTGGAAGCGACGCCTGGGTGACTTCCGGTTTAGCGCAATTTTAAATTACAGCGTTGTAAATCAAGCTATTTTATCTAGTAAAGGGGCACCACATCACTTTTAGATGGATAAAACTTAAGGACAAAGTGACGACAAACCTTTTTTCCTGTCTCGTAATTTGAAGCTTGCCACATGAATTAGATAAGAGTTCCAGACGACCAGAGGTTGTTTTTTTTTCCTCGAACCCAAACACACACAACAATGCAGGTAGTGACTTTTATGGAAAATGCAATGATCTAACATGGGAAATCTACAGGGAAGCAATACAGAAAAACACACACGAAACAAACAAGTGACAGATACACACTGGCAAAGGAAACTGACTTGTGATGGGAGGTTGGTAGTGAGCATGGGATGACAATACGTATAGCTGAAATTCCTGTTCTCGTTAGTTAAAAACCCAAATATGCACTAATCTGTACTTTTAGTAGACCAGGAATGTCGGCAGGAAGGTTCGGTGTCTCCCTGCCTCCGCCACCTTGTGGTGAGAGGTTGGGGGCTCCCCGGGCTGGGCCTCTAGAATCGCATTTCATCTTAGTGTAATTTGTGGTTTAAAACCATCCATCCATCCATTTTCTGTACCACTTTATCCTCACAAGGGTCGCAGGCGTGCTGGAGCCTATCACAGCTATCTTCGGGCGAGAGGTGGGGTACACCCTGAACTGGTCGCCAGCCAATCGCAGGGCACATTTAAACAAACAACCATTCGCGCACACATTTACATCTATGGGCAATTCAGCGTCTCCAATCAACCGACCGTGCATGGTTTTGGGATGTGGGCGGAAACCGGAGTGCCCGGACAAAACCCAGACACGGGGAGAACATGCAAACGCCACACAGGCGTGGCCTGGATTTGAACCCCGGTCATCGGAACTGTGAGGCATATGTGCTAACCCGTTGATCACCGTTCCACCGGTTTAAAACCAGTGGAATAAAATATTAATTATTGGATTTAAGATAACGAGACCATTGTTCCGCTTTGCCTTGTCACGCGCCCATCTTCTTTAATCCCGGTAATGAATGTTTCAAGTGTATGTGATTGTTGGGAACACTAATATTTGCAATGTGTCATTCGTGTTGTGGGGTGAAAAATTTCATCCAGTTGACCGATTTGACATCAGACATTCAAATTTGCAGCAATACAATCACTAGTAGCGTTCATGTAAAGTTCTTAAAATATTATATCACATTCAAGTCCACTGAAGATTGTAATTAGTTCATCCGGGGTTGCAGTGGATTTCTGCTACCAGTGGGTGTCGCTAGTGCTCTGTCCAAACTCCCAGCCCAGATGGGCAAATGTCTCTACAGGCAGCTGTTGTTGAGGCTCTCCAGGCTGGAAGTGAATTAATTCTACGTCCGGGTGCAAAACCAGTTGTGTGTGTCGGCTTTGATGCTACTGGTTTGTAATTCATTTAGCGTCTGTGTGCGAAGTGAAATCTGGCATCCCCCGTGGTCGTCGCCCTCGGCAGGGGAGTGGCGACAGCGATGCCGTTTGGTCTGGAGTGTGGGGGTCACGGTCACGGTGCCATCGGGCAAGAGCATGTCCGTGACAATTGGGTTTCACTTTTTCAACTGGACGACTGAAATAAATAGTTTTCCAGTGTTCTAATTAAGATGCAACAGAAATATACATTGGATATAAAAGTCTACACCTGTTCTAATGCCAGGTTTTAGTGATATATTGGCTGGCGACCAGTTCAGGGTGTACCCCGCCTCTCGCCCGAAGATAGCTGGGATAGGCTCCAGCATGCCTGCGACCCTAGTGAGAATAAGTGGTACAGAAAATGGATGGGCAAAAATGAAATTGGATAAAAAATGTAAAATTTACATTTCAAAACTTTTTCCATCATTACTGTGACTGATAAACTTTAGATGTAAATTGAAAGAAAAAAAACATTTAGAGAGGGTAAGTAAAACTCAAAAACTGAGATATTGTAGTTGCACAGGTGTGCACAAGCTTTCATAGCAGGGGATGTGACTGAATTGACCAATCGCATTTAAATTCATGTTAAATTGGTGTCAGCACACACCTGCCAACATAAAGTGCCTCTGATTAACCCCAAATTAAGTTCAGCTGTTCTAGCTATATCGGACAATTGTTACTTGAAATGTACTGTAGCCTACATGTAAATGGTTAATTACAAAAATCAGATTGAGGCATTAAATCAGAATTGGACACTTGGACCTACAGTGTAAATATAGTCTAAGACACCTGGGAGCTGTTTTTATTTGTGGAATTTTTTTTTTTTCAAGCATAAGCATTTCATTCCAATTGATTGTCAGCCTCAGGCATTTTCCATAAGTGTGTGCTGTTCAATCTCCCTCTTACTACTTCCGAGATGTAACCAGCAGTGGCCAATTGTTTGAATGTAGAGTTGAGAATTTAGCAACTTTACACTCAATTCATTTTTTTCTACAACAGTTTAACATTTGTATGAAGCTGTTTGTTAAGACTGATCACTATATCATGAGTTATGACTTAGTAGTGCTAATGAAACCTGTGCAGTCGCACTGTATATTAACATTAGCAATAGCAGCAATGAGGGGCAAGATGAGAAATAATGACACAGTTTACAAAAAACAATGGGGTTTATTAAGGAGCAAAATGGTGAGACATAAGTTAGACTGTACAATGAAAGCTTATCTATTTGAAAATATTCAGCCAGGTGGAGAAATGTATTACAATTATTTCATATATGAGGACATCAAACTGCCTGCGTCACATTTCAGAAAAAGTACAAAAGGTATAAGAAAATCCAAATTTGCACTGAGACACTCAACATGAGGGTTTGGGCAGATTACGTCTTTGTCGATAGTGGCATTAAGAGACTACTCAGATATTACACTAATCTCACCATTGCTGATAACTAAAACACAGACCAGAATTACGTGAACATCAGATTCATGTTACAGTCATTACAACAGACTCTTAACACATATTTGGCACAAGCGATGTATCAAGTCTCCGTGAGACTGTTTGGGAGCAAGGCCATTTACTTTTCTGGCATCCACCTGGTGTGATGGCTACATGGTGGACATGTGATGGACTTTTATAACACAAGGGTGCTTACTGTGGTGGTTTAGAGGCCATACGAGGTCTCAATGTGCTTCAAGTAAAGACCATCTTCCAGCTTTCAAATTCCTATTACATCTTAGCTACAACTAGGACATGATCCACACAGTCATAAACACAAGTTAAATAGTGTGCTATTATAACCCCAATTCCAATGAAGTTGGGACATTGTGTTAAACATAATTAAAAACAGAATACAAAGATTTGCAAATCATGTTCAACCTATATTTAATTGAATACACTACAAATAGAAGATATTTAATGTTCAAACTGATCAATTTTATTGTTTTTAGCAAATAATCATGAATTTAGAAATTTGTGGCTGCAACACGTTCCAAAAAGCTGGGATAGGGTCATGTTTACCACTCTGTTACATCACCTTTTCTTTTAACAACATTCAATAAACGTTTGGGAACTGAGGACACTAATTGTTGAAGCTTTGTAGGTGGAATTCTTTCCCATTCTTGCTTGATGTACAGCTTCAGCTGTTCAACAGTCCGGGGTCTCCGTTATCGTATTTTACGCTTCATAATGCGCAATACATTTTCAATGGGAGACAGATCTAGACTGCAGGCAGCCCAGTCTAGTACCCGCACTCTTTAACTACGAAGCCACGCTGTTGTAACACGTTCAGAATCTGGTTTGGCATTGTCTTGCTGAAATAAGCATGGGCGTCCATGAAAAAGACGTTGCTTGGATGGCAGCATGTTTCTCCAAAACCTGTATGGTACCTTTCAGCATTAATGGTGCCTTCAGAGATGTGTAAGTTACCCGTGCCATTGGCACTAACACAGCCCCATACCATCACAGATGCTGGCTTTTGAACTTTGCGTCCCTAACAGTCCAATGGTTCTTTTCCTCTTTGGCCCGGAGGACATGACATCCACAATTTCCAAAAACAATTTGAAATGTGGACTCGTCAGACCACAGAACACGTTTTCACTTTGCATCAGTCCATCTTAGATGAGCTTGGGCCCAGAGAAACCGGCGGCGTTTCTAGGTGTTGTTGATAAATGGCTTTTGCTTTGCATAGTAGGGTTTCAAGTTGCACTTACGGATGTAGCTCCGAACTATATTTACTGACATTGGTTTTCTGAAGTGTTCCCATGTGGTGATATCCTTTACACATTGATGTCGGTTTTTGATGCAGTGCCGCCTGAGGGATCGAAGGTCACGGGCATTCAATGTTGGTTTTCGGCCTTGCCGCTTACATGCAGTGATTTCTCCAGATTCTCTGAACCTTTTGATGACGATATGGACCGTAGATGATGAAATCCCTAAATTCCTCGCAATTGTACGTTGACGAACATTGTCCTTAAACTGTTGGACTATTTTCTCACGCACTTGTTCACAAAGTAGTGAACCTCGGCCCATCTTTGCTTGTGAATGACTGAGCAATTCAGGGAAACGCCTTTTATACCCAATCATGGCACGCACCTGTTCCCAATTAGCCAGTTCACCTGTGGGATGTTCCAAACAGGTGTTTGATGAGTATTCCTCAACTTTCTCAGTCTTTTTTGCCACCTGTCCCATCTTTTTTTGGAACGAGTTGCAGCCATAAAATTCTAAGTTAATGATTATTTGCGAAAAACAATAAAGTTTGTCAGTTTGAACAATAAATATCTTGTCTTTGTAGTGTTTCAATTAAATATAGGTTGAACATGATTTGCAAATCATTGTATTCTGTTCCCAACTTCATTGGAATTGGGGTTGTATAACCACAACTAGTTGTTTATACACTGTAAAGTGAAAATAGGTGCAGGAAAAAAATAAAACAGAAGCCTGCCATAAATGCATTTTATAATTAAACAGATGTCATGTTAAACCAGGAAATTTGGTTCAAAGTTGTACAAAGAAACCAAAGAAATCTGACACATCTTACTGTATTTTTAAGATAGTTTTGACATTTTTTCTAAATTTTCAGCTCTGGAAAAATACATTTTAAGATACAAGATCTTATTTTAACAATATTGTCAAGCCATGTCATACTAATTCCATTGGCAGATTTTTTTCACTTAAAACAAGACATTATATCCCTAAAATAAGTGAAAAAACTGTCAATAAGACAAAGTGACTTGATAAGATTGTTCAAATAAGATTTTGTTTCTCAAAACAACTATTTTTGTCTTGCTGCAAATTTTGAAAAAGTCAAAACTGTCTTAAGTACAGTACAGTAAGGTGTTTTCACTAGAAGCAAGATAAATTCTGGTAAGATTTGAGTTTTTGCAGTGTAGCAGTTAAGAACATTCACAGATTTTTCCATTCCGTATAAACATGTTTTTAAATAATCATTAGTCAATTAATTATTAATTTCCCCCCCCCAGTCAAATGCCCCCCCAAAAAAAATTATTTTTCTGCATTAACAAACACTGTTTTGAGGGTAGGAATGAGGAAGTACTGATAGTGGGTATCGGGCCAAAACCCGCCCTATTTCAAGGTATCGGATACTCGTGTAGGCTACCGATATCAGCCACTGACACTGACAGCAACAACAACAAAAAATACAAAAATAAATTAAGTCCTCCTCCCCAGTAGTTGGTGCCTTACTTGCAGCAGACACGCTGACAAATCATAACGCGCATCAGAAAGAACGTTCTGTCATTGTGTTAATATAAAATTGATGTATCCAAAGTAATAAATGGTATCGTATCTGACAGTGTCTGTCGGTCTGACAATTTTCCCCACACTCAATCAAGGAAACAGAGTTAAATGGCCTTTCTTAGTTTTTATTACTCGTTTTTAAGTAGTTCCTTCATTTTAAGAAATGTAAATGTGTGGGAGTTTACATTTCATTTCAAATCCTGCAAAATTTTAACCAATGATAACATTCCAATAAATACTGACAGCCGTAACAAGCAATACAAACAAACTATACATCTGGCTTTTTAGACATCTGAGCCAGTTGCTTACAAATTCTGTTTCATTTCTGGCCTCGAAACATTTTGAATTTGAATTGTGTCAAGCGGGACAGTCCACCACACTATTTGCCTTATTTTTTGTATGTTTTTTCTCATGGAAGCTCTGGTTGAAACCAACATAATTTTGTACTGAAGCTAACCTGCATTGGAAAACAACAACTGCTCAATAGAAAAAAATGGAATGGACAAAAGTGGATCCCTGAATTCTAAATAATGTAACTTGTAATAAAATCTTTCACATGTAACGCATATATGATTTGGAGTTTCTTGACAACTTGCAGCCACATTTGGTGATGTGTAGATGTGAAATATAAGTTAAAAAAAAAAAAAACTCTGAAGTGGGATGATACAACTTTCAACAGTAAAAACAGTTGAAGCGTCTCTCCGATCACATTGAAATATAAGAAATGGCAATTAAAATCCTAATATTACCTGGAGCTCCTATTTAATGACTCATCATCATCATCAAGTGGCACCTAAAAACTTCAAATGTCAAGTTTTGTTAAGACATGACAAAACAAACATTTACAATGTGGATGGTTGCATGGACATTTAGAAAAGTAGGTTGTGAGACAAGAAAAAGATTAATTATCAAACTGATAAGACGCTCATTCGTAGCATACATCCTGGCTTTAAGCCTTTGTTTGCAACTTAGGATGCATGGAAGGGAACAAAAATGATCAGACAAAAAAATAAATGCCAACCTTTTAGAATTTGACTACATTTTTTTTTAACAAGATTACGTGACCTTAATTCTCAGTACCAATACAATCAAGCGGCATCTTGTACATTGTATGTTTACAAACATCACAGCTAATATTCATGCAGGGATTGGATTCATGTTTTGCTCTGGAGTGCAAACTGACATTACTGACTGGTTTACCCAAGGTGAAAAATAATACATTATAGTCTCTTGATCACATCAATAGTTTAACTCAGAGCCCTAACCAACCACAGTGGAACCACTAAATTTCAAAATAAACCAAAATGTTTGGGAAAATCATCACGCAAGAGTTCATTTCAGTCAGGAATGACAAATTCTGGGTTTTTATTTTTACCTTGGGCTTTTCTGTGATGCCACCGCAGAAGTGTACCAGTGATGGCAAAGAGGAAAAGTGTGGTGTTGACTATAGAACAGGTAATACCACATAGCAGTACTGTACGAGCAGCAAAAGTGGTACACAGGTCTCTGTTCTTGCTGATACAATATGGCTAATGTGAGGTTATATGATGGTGGTCGTTTCACTTGGGCTGGATGGTACATCAAGTTTAATCAAGAAATATTTTTGATCTTGGAACAAATTAGAAATCAACCAGTGTCCCGAATGGATTGTGTTTGATTTGGGCAGTTCCACTTTATTACAAATTGACACACACTGGAGACTCCCCTGTGTGTTAACATTTGATACGGATACTTTATATTCATACAGGGTCACTTTGGTCCCACATCTAGCTTTCCCCTCCTCTTCACTCGTTTAAGGCCATAGAAGAAGAAAAAGCCGTTTACCTTTGTATAGTATAGACAACCCGGAAAAGGGGGTTGTTGGTCCTTACACTTAAAAAATTCAAGAGCTTACCAAAAATATTTGTCTAATTTCTAAGCAAAATTGATCTGATTACACTTAAAATAAGATTGAAATGTTCACTTTTTTCAAGCAAAATTGCAATAAGAAAAAAACATTTTTTCTACTTGTTGCAAGTATAAATTTTTTTGACAAGTGAAAATTGTCAACAAACAAGTTACATTATGAGTCTTATTTTGAGTGTAATCAGAATAGTTTTCACTATAATTTTAAGTGTAATCAGATTAGTTTTGACTAGAAATAAAACTAATATTCTTAGTAAGATTTTGAGTTTTTACAGAGTACATTTCATGTCACATTGGTCCCTAAAAAAACTACTAACCAATATCTCATTGCATGATATGAGACATGCTTGCTGATTTGCATATTAAGACATTCACTGCCATTGACGACTTTAGAAGTCAAATATCCATGTTAACTTGGAAGGCTGGCAGTGAATGAGTGGCTGGCTATCTCGATGCATCTTGATTACAGGGGTGAATGTAAAGGCTGGACATATAAGGGATCATTTGACAGGTTTAGGCAAGGAAAAACGACTTCTGTGAAATGGAGGCATAAGAGATGGTTGGCTTCAAATCAGAATTACAAAGTGCCCTGAGAAACAGCAAATCGGCACTGGACAGTATGACAAGTGGTTGTGTCTGCTCGGTTTCAACAGCGCCCCCACCCCACAGAAGTGATTAAATACAGTCCAACAGCAGTTACAAATTAAAGTGTAAACCCTATAAAATATAAGTTAACGAAAAAAATCCATAGGTACATACAGTATATATTGTACGGGGTGTTAGGAAAAGGACATTAGAAACTACGCTACAGATGACATTGACACTGTGTGTGTGTGTGGGAGGGGCTCTTCTTTCCCGTTCAATAAAAATCGTCAGGCCAGCCCCTATGATGTAATCAAGTGCTGTCTGAGAGCAGATAAAAAATGCATCATGGAAAAAATGTGGTTTTTGAAAAGGCAAGCGAGACCGGGGGGCAGACGCCCTTTGGCAGTCTATATAGCAACACCAATTATAAACAAGGCATTTCAGTCCCTTTCAACAGTGCTCAAAGCAGCATCGGGGGGAAAAGCACCATGTGAGATTTTGCGCGACTCATAAAGAAGTAAGGAGGGCCATCTACCTGTGAGTGGGGATTGGTCATTTACAGTGGTTTGAAGGGTATGTGTTGGCCAATGGCAGCTATTCGACATCAAAGTGAATATGCTGATTAAGGCAAGGAGAAAGTCAAGGGGGGAATGTTGGTAGTAATAGTGGTTTCAATTCGTAGTCTATAAGACGGGGTGGGGGTAGATGGGCTGATGGGCACCTTAAAACCCCAAATCTGTCTTCGTACACCTGTCTCTCCTCCTCCACCCCCTTCTTTTCCTCATCCTCTCACTGGAGCATCAGCTGCTTGAGGTTGTCATGCAGGATGGTGTCCTTAACATCGCGGAACACCAGGCGGATGTTCTCAGTGTTGATAGCGGTGGTGAAATGATGGTACAGCGGCTTCTGCTGGTGCTCTCGCCGCTTTTTGCGGAAACACTCCACCAAGAAGACCTGGACATCAGCCAGTCTTTTGGGGTCGCCGGAGAACTCAGAAAAGTAGTCTTTGATGGATACCTGGTTGACCTTTTCCTCCAGCAGGTCCGTCTTGTTCAAGAACAAGATGATGGAGACGTTGTTGAACACTCGGTTGTTGACGATGGTCTCGAAGATGTTGAGGGACTCACTCAGTCGATTGGTTTGCCGGTCTTCCATCAAAACCTGGCGATGTAAGCATGCAGATAGATGTGTGTAAGAGGGGTGGGCACTTCATGGTGAATTGGAACTGTTCTGGTGCGCCACAGCTCAACAGTGTTCAACAGCATCTATACACAGTTGATACCAGACGTTTACACACACAATATAAAAAGAGATGCTTTTTTTCCTCACTATCTGACATGAAATCAGACTAAACTTTTCCGGTTTAGGTCAGTTAGGATTGCCAAAATTATTTCTATTTGCTGAACGGCGGAATAATGAGAAGGAATTTTTTTTTAGACAATTTTTCATTACTTTATTCAAAGTCAGAAGTTTACATATAGTAAGATTAGTATGCCTTCAAACAATTTAGGGAAAACCCAGATGATGATAGCATGTCTTTGGAATTGTCTTTATTGACAAAATTTGAGTTACACCTGTGGATATATTTGAACTAGGGACACCTAAAACCCCCTGCTTCTTTGTGTAACATCATGGGACGGTCAAAAGAAATCCTTCAAGGTATCAGGAAGAGAACTGTCGACTTGTACGTGTCTGGTTCATTCACGGATGCAATCTCCAGGTGCCTGGTTCATCTGTTCAAATAATTATACCAAAGTGTAAACACCATGGAAACGTCCAGCCATCATACTGCTCGGGAAGGAGACAAGTTCTGTGTTAGCAGAGATGAATGTGTTTTGGTACAAAATGTGCATATCAACTCAAGAACAATATCAAAAGACCCTGCGAAGATGCTGTCTGAAGCTGGTATAATCCACAGTGATATGAGCACAGTACTGACATGGGCTGAAAGGCCATTCTGCCAGAATGGCCATTACTCCAAAATATCCATCCATCCATCCATTTTCTACCGCTTATCCGAGGTCGGGTCACGGGGGCAGTAGCTTTAGCAGGGACGCCCAGACTTCCAGCTCCCCAGCCACTTCATCCAGCTCTTCCGGGGGGATCCCGAGGCGTTCCCAGGCCAGCCGAAGGATGTAGTCTCTCCAGCGTGTCCTGGGTCGTCCTCGTGGTCTCCTCCCAGTGGGACGTGCCTGGAACACCTCACAAGGGAGGCGTCCGGGAGGCATCCGAATCAGATGCCCCAGCCACCTCATCTGGCTCCTCTCGATGTGAAGGAGCAGCGGCTCTACTCTGAGATCCTCCCGGATGACCGAGCTTCTCACCCTATCTCTAAGGGAGAGCCCGGACACCCTGCGGAGGAAACTCATTTCGGCCGCTTGAATCCTGGATCTTGTTCTTTCGGTCACGACCCACAGTTCGTGACCATAAGTGAGGGTAGGTACGTAGATCGACCGGTAAATCGAGAGCTTCGCCTTTTGGCTTAGCTCCTTCTCGATACAAAGTCCGCATCACTGCAGACGCTGCACCGATCCGCCTGTCGATCACCCGTTCCATTCTTCCCTCACTCGTGAACAAGACCTCAAGATACTTGAACTCCTCCACTTGGGGCAGGATCTCATCCCTGACCTGGAGAGGGCACGCCACCCTTTTCCGACTGAGGACCATGGTCTCAGATTTGGAGGTGCTAATTCTCAACCCAGCCGCTTCACACTCGGCTGCGAACTGCTCCAGTGAGAGTTGGAGGTCACGGCTTGATGAAGCCAACAGAACCACATCATCTGCAAAAAGCAGATATGCAATACTGAGGTCACCAAACCGGACCCCCTCTACGCCTCGGCTGCGCCTAGAAATTCTGTCCATAAAAGTTATGAACAGAATCGGTGACAAAGGGCAGCCTTGGCGGAGTCCAACCCTCACCGGAAACGAGTCCGACTTACTGCCGGATATGCGGACCAAACTCTGACTCCAATCGTACAGGGACCGAACAGCCCGTATCAGGGGGTTCGGTACCCCATACTCCCGAAGCACCCTCCACAGGACCCCCCGAGGGACACGGTCGAAAGCCTTCTCCAAGTCTACAAAACACATGTAGACTGGTTGGGCGAACTCCCATGCACCCTCGAGGACCCTGCCAAGGGTGTAGAGCTGGTCCACTGTTCCACGGCCAGGACGAAAACCACACTGCTCCTCCTGAATCTGAGATTTGACTTCCCGACGGACCCTCCTCTCCAGCACCCCTGAATAGACCTTACCAGGGAGGCTGAGGAGTGTGATCCCCCTGTAGTTGGAACACACCCTCCGGTCCCCTTTCTTAAAAAGGGGGACCACCACCCCAGTCTGCCAATCAGAGGCACTGTCCCCGATGTCCACGCGATGTTGCAGAGGCGTGTCAACCAGGACAGTCCTACAACATCCAGAGCCTTGAGGATCTCCGGGCGAATCTCATCCACTCCCGGGGCCTTGCCACCGAGGAGCTTTTTAACCACCTCGGTGGCCTCAACCCCAGAGATAGGAGAGCCCACCTCAGAGAACCCAGACTCTACTCCCTCATGGGAAGGCGTGTCGGTGGAATTGAGGAGGTCTTCGAAGTATTCTCCCCACTGGCTCACAACATCCCGAGTCGAGGTCAGCAGAGCCCCATCCCCACTATACACAGTGTTGGTGGTGCACTGCTTCCCCCTCCTGAGATGCCGGATGATGGTCCAGAATTTCCTCAAAGCCGTCCGGAAGTCTTTCTCCATGGCGTCACCAAACTCCTCCCTTGCCCGAGTTTTTGCTTCAGTGACCACCAAAGCTCCATTCCGCTTGGCCAGCCGGTACCCATCAGCTGCCTCAGGAGTACCAGAGGCCAAAAAGGCCCAATAGGACTCCTTCAGCTTGACGGCATCCCTCACCGTTGGTGTCCACCACTCAGGGGATTGCCGTGAAGACAGGCACCAACCACATTACGGCCACAGCTCCGGTCGGCCGCCTCAGCAATGGAGGCAACATGGTCCACTCGGACTCGATGTCCCCCGCCTCCCTTGGAACATGAGCAAAGTTCTGTCAGAGGTGGGAGTTGAAACTCCTACTGACAGGGGATTCCGCCAGACGTTCCCAGCAGACCCTCACAATACGTTTGGGGCTGCCACGTCGGACCGGCATCCTCCCCCACCATCGCAGCCAACTCACCACCAGGTGGTGATCAGTTGACAGCTCCGCCCCTCTCTTTACCCGAGTGTCCAAGACATGCGGCCGCAAGTCCGATGACACGACCACAAAGTCGATCATCGAACTGTGACCTAGGGTGTCCTGGTGCCAAGTGCACGTGTGGACACCCTTATGCTTGAACATGGTGTTTGTTATGGACAATCCGTGATGAGCACAGAAGTCCAATAACAGAAGACCGCTCGGGTTCTGATCAGGGGGGCCGTTCCTCCCAATCACGCCCTTCCAGGTCTCACTGTCATTGCCCACGTGAGCATTGAGAATTTGCAGATTTTGGGGAGGAACCCCAAACCCCTTAATTCACAAAAAAAAAAAACTTACCAATTCACTTTCTGTATAAAGGCCAAAGCCAAATAAAGAGCAGAAATATAAAAGTATTACTTTAGCCCTATTTTGTAGCATCTTAGTGCCATGGAGCTGGGGCTGTCACAATCGCATATTTACAGACACGATTATTGTATCGATTATTCCAGGCCTGTTTTTAGAGCCCAAGCAGGTAGACCTGCAAGGTCCCTATTGTTTTTGTAGAAATTATTCTTATTCTTATTACTATTATTCGGGCCCGAGCAGGTAGACCTGCGAGGTTCCTCTTGTTTTTGTAGAAATTCTTCTTATTATTATTATTATTATTATTTTAGTCATGACAAACAAAGCCATTTTTGAGGAACTAAATGTGCACGAAAACTCATGAAATTTGGCACGCACATCGGGCCTGGTGAAATCTTTTTATAATTTCACGTTCTCGGGCGTGATTTCCTAAAAATGGCTCAACAGCACCACCTAGAACGATGCCAAAAGTACATCAGAGGTAAACTTGGTTTTTGTATGACCTACGCCTCTGAAAATTGGTACGCATATAAAGGGGACCCAGACGCACAAAAAAGTTACCGCGGCCGATATCGTAAGTCCAACAGGAAGTGACCTTTGAAGGAAAAAAGTGCGCAATTTTCACATTTTTTCAGGGTTTATACATTTGTGTACTCCTCCTACAGCTTTCAACCGATTCACTTCAAACTTGGTGTGTATCATCTCAAGACATGGGACATTAAAAGTTAGCAAAAGGTTTTTAATCCGACGAACTATATGACAGGGGCGGGCCTTTGAACCTTTCATTCCACATTTCGCCACAAAAACGAAAATGCCTAAACTTCATCATCAAGTGGAGTTTTTACCAAAAGTTATATTTTGGTATCATCTGACCATATGACATTCTCCTAATCCTCTTCTGGATCATCCAAATGCTCTCTAGCAATCTTCAGATGGGCCTGGACATATACTGGCTTAAGCAGGGGGACACATCTGGCATTGCATGATTTGAGTCCCTGGCAGGGTATTGTGTTACTGATGGTAACCTATTTTACTTTGGGCCCTGCTCTTTGCAGGTCATTCACTAGGTCCCCCGTGTGGTTCTGGGATTTTTGCTCATTGTTGTTGTGATCATTTTAATCCCACGGGGTGAGATTTTGCGTGGCGCCCCAGATCGAGGGAGATCATCAGTGGTCTTGTCTTCCGTTTTGTAATAATTACTCCCACAGTTGATTTCTTCACATCAAGCTGCTTACCTATTGCAGATTTAGTCTTCCCAGCCTGGTGCAGGTCTACAATTTTGTTTCTGGTGTCCTTTGACAGTGCTTTGGTCTTGGCCATAGTGGAGTTTTACCCCCCCAGCTACCCCAGGTGAGGTATACATGTGATGGCGTCTCTCGTCTTTTTAAGTTGGGGAACTTCCACAATTGCTGGCTCACTAAATACAGTGTTCCCTCGCCACTTCGCACTTCATGTTTTGCGGCTTCAGTGCTTCGTGGGTTTTTCCAAAATATTCATAAAAAACAAATAAAAATTCATCAAAAACTAAAAATGAAAAAATACAGCCATATCAGCAGCCATATTGCGGAAAGACGCGTTGTTTCATGTTGATGCACGAGAGAGGTTTCCTTGCATGCCAAACAAAGAGAAGAGTTGACTTAGAGGCTTTGTACATGCCTGTACTGTACATGCCACGGGCACTCATACAAGGCGTGTGATTGGTTCCCGGCGCGAGAGCACGAGTGGATTTATCCCGTGATCTGATTGGCTGTGCATCATCGCAGCCTCACCCAGCATCTTCCCTTGTTGTGTCTCGCCAGTCTTGTCCACGATGTTGACTGTCTCGCATACTGTATCTTAAGTGTTGTGTTTGTGATAACTTTTTTTGTTTAAGCGATAAAATTTTTTGATTAGTTAAGCCCTTACAATGCCACCTAAGCGCTGTGCCCCTGCAAAAGCTTCCTCCGGGGTGCCCACGAGGAAGAAGATGATGATGATGACCATTAGCGAAAAAGTGAAACTTTTAGATATGATCAAAAAGGCCAGACGTTATGCATCTGTGGCACGGCATTATGGCGTGAATGAATCTACAGTGCGGTACATCAAGAAAGAGGAAGCAAACATCCACAAAACTGCTTCAATAAGGATGTGAAACGTGTGGTAACTCCGAGTAATAAGAGACGGGGTTATGTCCTTGTAGAGGGGAATTTTGAAGCAAAAGAAAAAACAAAGACAACTACCCATCACCATGTTTTTCTCCAAGGTAAAACCGCAGCTACACCATCAGCGCCTCCAGAAGACTCTCCGAGGGAACCTAAAGCCTCTACGAGTCAAGTGAGAGCCTCTCCTCCACCACCAATGCATGCCTCTTCGCCTCTCTCAGAAGGCAATGTTGATGAATGTTAATTACTGTATAAGGATTTATAATTAAAGATTTAAGTAAATATGTGTACTGTTGTAATCTTTGTCTCAAATATGTATACAAGTATAAATACTGTTTACATATTTTAAACATTGTGGTACCCACATACACGAAAAACCTAGTGGGGGGGGGTCAAATTCTACTTCGCGGTTTTTCACCTTTTGCGGGGGGTTCTGGTCCCCATTAACCGCAAAAAACGACGGATCACTGTACTTTTTCGCCACACTGTATGTGGCCTGTGATTGGCTGGCGATCAGTTCAGGGTATAACCCACCTCTCGCACAAAGTCAGCTGGGATAGGCTACAGCACACCTGTGGCCCTAGTGAAGATAAACGGTTCAGAGAATGGATGGATGGATGATCTCTACTTGCAACATTTGCATACATCACTCAAGCAAAAAAAAACTCAAATACAAAACGGTAGATTAAAATAATAATGTTTCACTGATGTTAGCTTGCAAGGAAGACGAGATGTAAATTTTACATGAGCAACAGCACATTTTCATGCCTAGCTTCATTTGGTAATTTGTTATTGATTCAAAACGTGATCGAAGTGTGAAATGTATGCCAGTGACAAATTAAGATTGATTTGTGTTGGGTTACTGTTGCAGTAAATAAATGTGTTGCATCAAAAGGTGTGTCCTGTACTGAACATACAGTATTTCCCATTGGTCTGTTGATACATTTTTAGCTATGCAGAATACTGTCAAAAGGCAACATATTCAGTTTAATCCAACACATGACCCAGACTGGTGTCATGTGCTTTCATCAGGTTTTATGGCAGTGTATGAATGAAATAAAAAAAAATAAAAATAAAAAAAGAGGAACTCAAGCTGACTATCACTGGAAGAACACAAAATCAGTTTTCCACTTTTCCATTATTTAATCCATTATCTACATACATATGCAGTCTATTTTCAGAAAGTGGCGAGTTGGAATGAGACATCAGAAAAAAAGACTTTCCGATTCAGCTTAGCTTTAACTAAACAGTAAGGGTCTGTAAATTAGCATGCGTCCTTTTCTGTTCACACACTAAGGACACACTAAAGGCCTCTTTATACTCCCACGCCCGCATTGCATCACATGACCGATGAATTGGCCCGCGCGGCCCCTCTGCGTCACTTGATGCGCACACGGCAAAAATTGTTGCTGCGCGTAGAATGCCGCGGAGATCATCTCTCGTGATTGGTCCGTTTTAGTCACATGCCGTGATGATGTACTCAGCGTGCCCCTTGGTTCTACATACCATCCACACGGCCACCTTCTTGATCGATTTTGCATCATAATTAAACGTATCATCTGGTCATCTTAGTTCATTTGTTCTAGCAGACACTGTTCCACAGTCGCCATTGTTGTTGCTTTGTTCCTTGTTTCAGAAAGGAAAGTAAAAACGGCTACCGGAAATGGCCCAAAAATGCAGAGGAAACGCCATCCTGTGGCGTCTTAGCCAATACCAGACGTAGCGACACCCCCGATTTAGAGGAGAACTGCAGCACATTTTCAAAATAGCGCGCGTGGGTTGAGCTCGAGTATAAAGGCAAAGTGCGCGCAGGATAGCCGTAGTGACGTCAGCGCGGTTGCCGCCCGTGCGAGTATAAAGAAGCCTTAAGTCCCTGGAACTACAAGTCTCTACCTAAGCTTTTTATGTGACTTGTTCTCTGAAAGTGTCCAAAGCTGTGAGATTGCACCCTTGAATTTTAATGCCTTCTAGAATATTTTTGGTTCATTGGAGTGAAGATACATAAGAACCTGTAAATTCCAATGCTCAACTGAGTTTAACAATAGTCCATCCATCCAATTTTTTTATTCTATTTGTGTACCACTTGTCCTGATCAGGGTTGGGGCAGCTGGACCCTCTCCCAGCTGACAAGAAAGAGACAACTATTCACACTCACAGTAACACAGTCACTGAGTGTGAACTAGTGATGGGCAAATGATACAGAGTCTTTGGAGCTTGTGTCACTCTTCCTGAAGCGGAGTGATTCGAAACGCTGCATCGGAGCTTGTATCAAAAAACCTGTGTCACGTGACCGATGACGTTCAAAGCTTCGAACAACATCACTGTTTCGCTTTGCGCTTCATCCCTTCAAAATGTTTCGAAGCTTTTCATTGGCTCATAGACTTTCAGTATTTGTCATTGGCTCATGCCGTTTCAACGCATTCTGAGCCTGTGACAGCTTGACAGGTTTGAGTGGTTTGGCCCCATACTAGCTATATAAGATGCATCATTATGCTTCAAAATGGGGTTGTGAGGAGATTAGAGATTTGGACACACACACACACACACACACACACACACACACACACAAAACAATGTTTCTGAATTCAAACACCATGATCATTTGTAAAGTAGGAAGAATCTCTAATCCTGTTAGGGACTTTAAGTACAGTTTTTAAATAAAGCTCAAAGCTTTAAATAAACCCTTAACCAACTTTTAACCCTTAATATAATTTGCAAGTATTCTTTGGGTTAATCTGGAATGTGTTTTAGAGTATGGGGGAGAGAGAGCATCTATATATTTTATTGTAATGACGATATAATCATTATTTGGTATCAATGAACAAAATACTTGAATGACCATACAGACTTTTCAGAACTTTTATTGCTGTCATGGGAAACAGTGCCAGTGCTTCAGTCGTGCTCTTTAGAGGTTGCTATGGCTTCAGTTGTCCACCAGATGTCACCGTCACTGAAGCCTTGAAGCTTTGAAGCTTTTTCGGCACAATTGTTAGGAAAGCCTCAATGCTTCATGAAGCTTCACTTGCCCACCACTAGTGTGAACTGAACCCATGCTGCCTGCACGGAAGTGAGGTGAGTGAACCACTACACCGTCAGTGAGCCCACCTGTAGTCACGTCACCATAATGATTCTGGAGCATGGCGGGAGCAATAATCGTTTCATCCTGTTAGCTACCAAAGCTATTGCTGCTGCATTACAGAAAACAAAGAGGAGCAGGCTACAGAGACATTTTGACTACTAAAATTACCACTCTAACAGACGCTACATACAGTATGAATGACTCGGGGAAAATATATTTAAAAATGAGTTTCAAAATAAAAACAAATTGGAGTTTGATCAGTCAGCCGGATGATATTGTAGTCAATATACGAGGTTCCACTCTACATAATACAAAGCTGTAACTGACTTTAAAAGCAGTGATGGTGACTCACCTGATCATATTCAGAGGAGGAGACAAGGAAAAGAATGGAAGTAACTGAGTCGAAGCATTCAAACCAGCGCCGCCTCTCTGAACGTTGACCGCCTACATCCACCATTTTGAAAGGCACATTCTTAATCTCAAAGTCATACTCGTGGATGCCCTTGGTGGGCTTTCGGGCCAAGAGGATGTCCTGCTGGCTGGGGAGGTAGTCCTGGAAGGAGAAGAACAAATTCACATTTCAGTTCCGTCGGCTTGATCGGCGATGAAGAATATAATTAGGAAAATCATTGTAGAGCAGTGCAGTCTAGATAAATGTGGTGCTTTCACTTCTTAAGATTGCGTTGTTGATATGCCCATTTAAAATTCAGCATTCCTGAAATACCACAGAACATAAACAAATGATGAGCGGTGTATGTGTGTGAGCCAGATATTCACAATCCAAGTACAGATCAAATATTGATGTCAAAACGCAGTTTTACAGTGTATCGTAACGTGCACTGGCCAACATGAATGGCCAAAGTATTATGAAAGCCGTGGTTGGAGCTTTGATAAGGCCTTTACCACCTCTACCAGAGATCATTTTCCACTTGACGCTATGTGAGTACACCTTGAACTGGTTGCCAGCCAATTGCAGGGCACATATAGACAAACAACCATTCACACTCACATTCACACATACGCGCAATTTAGAGTCGAATTAATCTACAATGCATGTTTTTGGAATGTGGGAGGAAACCAGAGTACCGGAGAAAACCCACACGGGTACGGGGAGAACATGCAAACTCCACACAGGTGAACCCGGATTTGAACCCTGGCGCTCAGAACTGTGAGGCAGATGTGCTAACCAGTCTCAACCGTGCTGCCTACAGTGTTTGTCATATTCATTTAATGTATAACATTAGAAATTGGACACTGCCTACCAACAGTGATTTATTTGCTTGAGTCCAAAACTTCAAGTCAAGCAAACGCAGGAACACTCTTAATTAAAGGCTACGCAGGTTTAGAAACAGCCAA